>NC_031788.1:7942441-8037876 GCF_001522545.3 Parus major
GTCCCCGGTGGCGGTGCGGGTCCCGCGCCCCCCCCACTCCTCGGAGCAGGGGGGAAAAACCCCGAACAAAAGGCCTGGGAAGGTGAATTCCAAATGAAAGTCATCTCTGTGTGTGGGAGCCGTGAATCACTCTGGCTCGCTCCAGAAGCCGGGGTGATTTTCCTTTCCCTTTCCTTACATTATCCTGCTTAATTTTTATCGAAATAATTAGTAGCCGCTTGGCTGATGAAGTGCTTAATGAATGACGTACCAGCAACGGGAAGCAAATCCAGCCTTTACAACGTGAAACTTGCAAAGGCAGCATATTTCTGTTTATTCGTGCAGTGTCTTCTGGCTCTCAAATTAAGAATTCCGGTCAGGTAATTCTGGAGATACGGAATGCAACTGGACCGAACGGAGACAGCGGATTCCCTGATAGCGCCTCGCTCCTGCTTTTGTGCTGTATCAATACCTGACTGTTCCACACCAGTGACACAAAGCCTTGAGTTTATTAGTGGAGAGTGGGCACTGATGGAGCCGGTGCTCCCTGGGGAGCAAGGTGAAGGCCATCCTGTCTGACATAAGAGGGAAAGCCAAATGGTTTTATCTTTTCTAGCTTTATTTTTGTTGGTGTGTTAATTTTCGTGCACTGTGAGACATTGCTGTTGAGCTGTCTGTGCTGCGGTAAGGCTTAAAAAAAAAAAAAAAAAAAGCATAAATTTGGTACATTGTCTCAGACCGGTGTGAAATAATCTAATTTTCCCTGCTGATGTTTGCCTTGTGCCAGCTTATCATCAGGAAAGGGAAATGCTGTGTGTGTGTGCTTAAATACTGTGTTAGTTTGCTGCTTTTGAAGCAAAAAACTTGCAGGCCGCAGTCACCCAGTGGCTGAGCAGTGGTGGTTCACCCATTTCTCTGGGTAAATTAAGCTCTCCAAAGTATGCAGAGCTGCAAGGATTTCCTTTGGAAATGCGTCAGGATTGGACCTATTTAAATTCTTGAATTGTAGCAGCCTCCTTGAAGTGGAATTTATTCTTTTGACTGCAGTTTCATTAGAGGCATTTTCAGCTTCTCAGGCATCTGTTGGTTTCAGGTTGCTTAGGATCAGTGTTTGCATTTGTTTGCTTTTGATAGAATATGATAGAATCCTAATCTGACTAAGGGATCCTGAGAAATAGATGCCAAATTAATTTGCTTTAATGAATTAGCTCTAATAAATCAAGTCTGCTATACCCTGGGAGGGAGAAAAGAAGAGAAACAGAAGCTGGAGTGGAAGAGAAATTGACATTAATATATAGAGTGTAAGATGAAAAGAAGTTTATTTTTATTGAGCAGCTTCCTGTGGTTTTCTCGCCATGCTCTAAGGGCTTTGGAGAAATTCGTCGTGTTGCTGGCAGTGCAGAATCTGCTTTGTGAAGAAGTTGGGCTTTGGAGATGGGATTTTCAGCCAAACAGCTTTTTGTAAGCATAAATAAATACTTCTCTCTCTCCCTCATTTATTTCATCTTAGGGATTGTCCTCAGTATTTAAATGAAAGGGGAGATGCTGCAACATGGTCATGTTCCTCCTAAATCTGGGGTGTGTTGCATTGATAGATTGCAGGCTGGAGATTCAAGTGGAAGGTTCCCCTCTTTCCCAGGGTATCTGTCTGTTATATTTAGCAATATTTTGTCAGTGAATGCCTGAAAAAAGTAATGTTTTGTAGCACATCTCCTAGTGTAGACTTGTAGTGTTGATTATTCCTAGGAAGTATGAACACTGTTTCGGTCTTTCCCAGTGCCCAAGGATCCACCTCCTGCTGTCTTGGTAGCCTGTCTGGGTTTGCAGGGGGCTGTAGGCAGTTGATTTGGTTTGTGGCTGACGTTGTGGACCTGGTGGATCATCACTGACCTGGCTTCACCAGGGAGGTTGCCCAGGATGATTGGAGCCTGCCAGAGGCTTGCTCTGCAGCAGATGATGGGAACAGGGGTTGGAATGCAGCTGTGGTATGGACAGGCTTCTCATAACAATCTCACCACGCTGCGTGAAGGGCATTCATGGAGTCAGTGAGGGAGTTTGGATCCTCATACTTTGGAAAACATGGAGCAGCACCAGAGTATTACTTAAGAACTTTCATGCTGGAGAGTCCAGAGCAGGGCATGAAGATGCTTCCAGGGCTGGAGCAGCTCTGCTATAGAGACAAACTGACATTTGGGGTTGTACAGCCTGGAGAAGAGAAAGTTCCAGGAAGACCTTAGAGCCCCTTCCAGTATCTAAGTAACTCCAGCCCCTGAAGTGACAGAGGACAGGGTTAGCTTGGATACTAGGGAAGAATTCTTCCCAGAGAGGAAGAATGGTGATGCCCTGGCACAGGCTGCCCAGAGAAGCTGTGGCTGCTCCATTCCTGAAGTGTTCAAGTCCAGGCTGGATTGGAGTAGCCTGGGATAGTGGAAGGTGTCCCTGCCCATGGTAGGGAAATGGAACTAAGTGATCTGCAAGGTCCCTTCCAAACCAAAGCAGTGTGGGATTCCATGAGCCTGGCAACACAAGCATTGATGCTGAGACCCCTTGCCCTCACAGGTTCTGTGTTTGGAAGGGGATGGTTGTCAGTACTGATGCTGTTATTCATTGTAGTTCTTTTGTGGTGAGCTTCAAGGAGGACTTTTGTTTGTGTTAAACAGTGTGGCAGGGAATATGAATGGAAGTCTAATTGGATTACTTAAGAAACCGAGTTTTAGGTCAAATATAAAAATTGCCATTCTGACTCTATTTTTTGAATTTATGAACTCAGTTGCCAGAATATCCTCTCTGGGAAAGCAGGCACAACTGAAGGCTGGGAGGGCCTTCAGCAAATCCTGTCTATCCATTGAATGACTTGACTTAGAACAGTGGTGCTGTAAGTGGCCTCTGATATTTGCCGTATTTCCCTCTTATATCAGTTTGCCAGTTTGTAATATTTTTTTAAGTATCGTTAATGTTAATAACCAGATCAAAATATTTTTCTGTATGTCTGGAAATGGATTGCCAGAACTTTTCTGCAGACCTTATACCCTGACTGAGCACTCCAGTACCTCCCCCAGAGCATGCAAACTGGCATCTGCTGGCAACTTCACTGCTCTCCTGTCAAACCACAAACAGGGATTAATTTAAGGTAGTTTTAATACATCAACTGATTTCCCTCACAGTTTGCTCTTGAGCTGTGCAAGTCCTCTTTGTTTAGCTTTGCCTCTGCCTGGGAAGATGAGGATCTTGTGTCTCTCTCCATTGGCCTAAGGTAAAGGATGTTTTCCAGGAGCAGGAGTGTGCGGCTTGGGGGTTCAGTGGGGTGACCCCCACCTTCTCAACAGATGGCACAGACTCCTGCAGTGAGCCTGTCCCCTGTCTCAGTTGTGGCCACCTGGGCCTTGGGACAGTTGGGTCATTACAGAATCCAGAGGGAGGGATGAGGAACGTCACCAATGGCCAGGACCAAAGTGAAGAACCGCACTGTTTCTTTTAACCTGGAGAAGTTATTTTCCAGGTAGTCTGATAATTGAACTAGTTTGGATTAAGCAGTACTGGTACTCTGTGGTGATGGTGGTTGGTTAGCCAGTGGCTGCTTTCAATCTTGAAAGAAAGGAGTTTGAATGTTGTGATATCTTAGGATTTCCTTAGTTGAAATATTGTCTTAATCAATAAAAACATATGAGGCACAGTTGTTGGAAAGGACATATTTTACCTTCAGAGGCACTTTGCTTCCTATTTCAGGCCATGCAAACTGATAGACCAGTGTTCCAGAAGGTGCCTCAAAAGATTGCTTAAATGTTTTTAACAAAGTGTTGGTAGCCAATAAAAAGGGTTACCATTTTTTTCTGCATAGAATACTTAATTCTAATTAGTGACATTAATTATGAGTTTCTAATGCATTGTTGATACATTGTTTTTTTAATTGGGAGAACATGAATAAGATTGTTTTAGTATATGTTAAAATTTCTTATGTCCTAGCAACTCCTATTTCCACTTATCTTGTATCTGCATTGCACTGAAATGTGCCTTTTTAAAGCCTTTTTCTGCCTCTTTCATTAATGGTGAAGTGTTTTCAGTGCCAGTGTGTTGTAGGACCAAATTCAGTAAAATTTAAGTGTTTTTTTCCTCTGGGTGCAAGTTTTTTATCTTCTTGTGCAAGTACTGAAAGGAGAAAATTGAAGGTTTGTGGTACACAGGGGTGCAAACAGAACGAGTCCTCTAGGCCCGAGTTAAATTAGCAGCTGCCATCTCCTCTTTCATAATCTGCTCAAGGGTTTTGTAAATGAGAATAGAGTTTCTCAATGGAAGACTGGGGCTCTTTATTTGTTTCTCTTTTTAATATACTTCAGTGCCATCATCTAAACTTTGTTGGGCGAATGGTTGAGCAAACAACCCAGTGGCATTTGGTTACCTGTTACCAAAGCATCACTAAGGAACCTTTTTTTCTGTTTTGTGACATAAGTCTCCATTCATTAACTGGCATTTTTGTGGTGGTGGCTTCTGACCAATGAATGATTCAAGTACGCAGTTCAGTTGTTGCAATGACAGGCAGTATCTCAGACCAGTGACAGAAAAGCTCAAACCAGAGCTCCACCAACACCCCACATTTTCCCCTCCTGACTTTGGGACTTCCTCTTCCCTCTGAGAATATTTCTTTATATGTCTGTCAGGAACTGTTTTAAAAGTCCTGCTTCTGCTTTGGTCACAGGGAACTTCACAGTCCTTCCTTGGTTTCATCTGGGTCTTACTAAAATTGTGTTTGTTGTCAGGGATTCTGGAACCTTTGCGACTTTTAAGGAACAATCTGTAGAAAAAGTGAATGTACAGAACGATTGCTCATTTGTAGCAGGGAAGGGAGAAGTCCAGAGTTGTCTGATGTCATTACAGTGACTTGCTATGCAGTTCCAGAAAGCAGAACCTCACAGAGGTCTTCTCTTTGCATTTTCCCTTTTATGTCTTTAATTTTTTTGGCTGTACTTCAAATGGAAATATTATTTTCCATCCCATCTGCCATTACTTATTTTATGTCTTAGCAGGTTTTTCTGTTGCTGTGCAGTTTTATTTATGTAGGCCTTTGCCTGGGTCAGTTGTCGGAGAATTTTCTTTATGAATCTGCATCTCATGTCTTGGGGATTTAGGGACATTTACTGGAAACACGTAATTAGGTTTGAAGCTGCTTGTAGAGAGGAGGGGGACTTGGGATCTAAACTCCAGATGTTGTGGGCAGTTTCTAGTGGTAATATCTGCCATAATCTTGAATGTGATGTGCCAGGTGCAGGAAATTCTACCAAGGCTAGGCCCCATCAGATGAGATATTTGTAATTACAGGTTGCTTCTGGAGTTTCCTGAGGGTAAGAGATTATCGTTAAAAATATTTTAAGTAATGTCTTAATTTTTCTTCTCTGTGGTTCAAAGGTCATCATGGAAGCTGATGCTCTTGCTTCTGATAGAAGTACAGGAAGGGGAATGAGCAGACAAAATGGGATGTGTAAGATCCTGTTCAGAGTCTGGACTGCAGTTGCCTTTGGGAGCCATGTGACATTGTGATAAAAGCAGGTGGAAGGGGAATAAAATTAATAAGTGTTCGTGTGCTTTCACAATGGCCATATGGGATCCCTGTGCAATCATCTGGACAGGGAATTGAAGCAGTGCTGGGTTTGGTTTTTTTTAAGATGTGTTCTAGTCCACATCCACCAGGGACTGGAGTTATCCCAATGCAGTTCCAGGTCAGACTGATGACAGCTTTGATCTGACACATTGGACCCATCTGATACACCTCACCTGACTTGATCTGTGTGGCATTTTGGGCAGGGCCCCTTGGGCAGTGACCTGGGGAAGAGATTTGGAGTGTTTGGTGGGACCTTGGTTGGAGGTCCTGGATCCTGCACTCTTCCCATCACTCCCTGGTACCTCTTCACCTGCTGTTCTTGAGGAGGGAAGGGACCATGAAATCCTCTGAAACATGAGGTGACCTGTTTCTGGGAAGCTCTAACCAGAAGTATTTCTGTTTTAAATTGAATTTAAAAGCTAGATTTAGTTACTGTTAGAACAGTGAATTGCTGATAGCACTGAGTTGCTGTTCTTTGAGAACTTGAGGAACATTTTCCATGTGATGCCTACTGAGCTCTGTCACACAGAGTGCTGTATTCACTTGTACAATTCTGAGGTGTCTTGGAGTTCTTCTGCTGAGTGGTGAAGGAAGAACAGGGTCTGAAGCATGTCTTCTCTTTAGAAAATTTGCTTTATTGTTTTGAAGTTTGGTTTGACAAATCATTGGTCAGTCAGCCCTACTTCTGAGGGCTCTAAAGATAATGCTGGGAAATAACATTCTTGCTTGGAGTTGGCCATTTTTATCACAGAGCAAAATAAATGCATGTTCTATAGAATTACTTTTGTCTGGACAGTAACTAGTGAAAATATTATTTTCCTTAATAAAGTCTTACTTTTTCTTTTCCTACAAAGTTCCTGATTTCAACACTCGCTCCCTTCATTCTTGTTGAACTTTTAAATTGGCACAACATTGGCTTTTCACTATTGACTTGAGAAAACCAGGCAGTCAGAATTAATCAGAAGGTGTTTGGAAGGTGCAGAGGGTAATTTCCCCAGCCTACCTTACTTTTTCCCTGAGTGCTTTGGATAACAGGGC
Organism: Parus major; assembly: GCF_001522545.3. Taxonomy (NCBI): domain Eukaryota; kingdom Metazoa; phylum Chordata; class Aves; order Passeriformes; family Paridae; genus Parus; species Parus major. Next base: position 7,949,052 of record NC_031788.1, read on the forward strand.
CAGCAGCCAACATGACTTTGTTATTTGACCTGGCATGGAGTATACGTTGGATGCAACATCCTGGATGATGAAAACCCAGCATCTCCTATGGTTGTCCTGTAATGCACAACTCCTTACCCTGGTTTCCTGCAGCTTATCTTAAAACCACATTTCTTCCTGTGACTTGTTTTGATGTTTCCCATATAAAGGCCAGGGAGGTCCTTCTTACTGTTAAAAAGGATCTGTGATGCCTTTCACTCTTGCTGTTTTGAGGCTGTTTAAATGTATAGATGTATAAAATATTATTTTTAAATAACCCTACATGAGGAAAGGTGCTATTTTACAGCTAATTTTGTTCCGGTTAAGGAGCTCCAGGAGGACATACCCTTGGTTTGGGGAATACATGGAGGAATGACCCTGGTTTAACATTGTACTGATGGCATCACATCAGGGGTACAGTCAGAGTGAAGAGACATCTGTCACGCTCCAGTGTTAGAGAAAATCAGAGAGAAGAATAAAAACATCAGCCAAAAACTATGCATACAGTTTTCTGACTTTATTATCTATTATTTAGGTGGAAAAGACTAAATGTGATAATTCCCTACTTTGTGCTGAAACTGAAAGGCCTTGGGAATGGCAGTGATTAAATTATGTCCCTGTATAATAGTGGCCTTTTGGTTCTAAGCCCTCTGAAATGTGACTCCTGTCTGAAAACCTAGTGTATAAAATCTGTATGTGTTCTAATTCTTACCCAATTATAGTGTTAGAAAACTCAGTTACAAATAAAATCTGAACGTGGTTTTTCCTGAAGTGTCAGGTTTTCAGGCTAAGTCTGTGGTCTGAAATTCAAGCAGTGTCTTTTCTTATTAAATCATCAGTGAGTTAGTGGGAAAATCAGTAGGACAAATACATTCTTTGTTCCCTTATTATTTCTAAATTATGGACTGGCTTTGTTTTTTTCTTTTTAAGCAGCCATGAAATACTGTTGCTAGACTGAGTGGTGGAACTGAGGACATCCTTCATCAGGCAGTCTGCAGATTAAATGTATGCAGAGTGAGGGAACAGGGGAAATAAATATCATTATGGTTTGTGGGGGAGTAGTACAAAATAAATCTTTTTGTTGGTGAAACCACACTGTATGGTTAGAAAATACCAAAGAGTTTGTCTCCTGTAAGAGAATGCCAGTTTAAATTAAAGCTGTTTTTAATCCAGCCCTGTGATTTGTTTGGGTATTTGTAGCTGAAAGAGCTGACTCCAGCATGCAGGGGGTGTACTGGGTGTCATTCTGGGGATATCATGAGAATATTGTGACATTAGCATTGTATTCATAGGGATGAATTTGGGATCACTAGGGAATAAATGTATTCTCTACCCCAAGGTGCTTTCTCCTGTAATTTACTGTGTGTTTGTCCCTGGACATGGGCTCTGGTTTAATTCACCTGAGAAGAAACTGAAATATTTGCAGTGAAGGCATCACCTCTGGCATCACCCAGCCTTCTCAAGGAACTTGGTTGTATTTTCCTGCCAAAACAACAAGTAGAAATTTTGAGTAATACAAACTGTGCTGGTCAGTTCAGATTTTATTGTGGAATTCTGTGGTTTTAGCTCCTTCCATGCTTCTGAATGAAACTCATTTCATCACAGTTTTTAGACCATTTTCTGTAACATCTGACACCACCCAGAGGGGAGAAATCTGTGGCATAAAGTGAAGAATGCCTTCCATGACACATATATCTATCTATATCTATATATCTGTATCTATATAATCTGTTTCTATATATCTATATATATCTATATATATCTATATGTATATATATCTATCTCTATATATATCCTGGAGATAGTCTCTGGGGGTATTGATATGTTTGGGTTTGTGCTTACCCCTTGCAATGGTCAGAGGAGTTTTACCTACAGCTTGTGCCCCACTTCTAATCAGAGCACTACTTTCTCCTGGTAATGTTTTATTTGTTTTGTTTTTATTTCAGTTGTTTTTTCAAGCCTGAAATATCTTTTACAACATCAATTGCTCAGTTTCTGTGAGGAAGTGAAATAATCAAATAGTCTCCTCCCCACCTTCCACAAAAACTGGGGAAATCCAGTTGAGCAATTAGGAGAAGAGAGAATCTTTAGATATACTTAATTTTTTAACTTTGCAGAATAAATAATCTCTGGAACTAAAGCCTTTGGAACTTAACTGAGTGGATATATGTGCTGCTTGAATAATTATGCACCACCTTAGGCTGGAGGACCTGATTGGATGCCAGAGGTAGAAGTGGGGGGCAGGGGAGTTTACTTTCTGTCTGTATTATTAAATAAATAAGCTTAATTTTTAGAACAAAACCTAGTATCCTGTGAAATAGGCTCTGCCAGAGGCAGTGACGTTGGGTTCCTGGTAATCATATAAAGGCATTTTGGCTTTTCTGTTCCTGAGCTGGCTGGGTGGTTGTTTCTGGAAAATATAAATTCTTTGTAAGTTCTGCTGTTCAATTCTGATTATTTTGCCTTTTTATGCAGAACTTTTTAAGTGGAAGATTTATGTGCTTGGTGGGAGACAACCATTAAAGAGCAGAGATTAATAATCTGAAAATAGGTGAAGTTTCTCAAAAGGGGAACACCAGAGTGGATCATTTTAGATCAGGCTGAAGATACCAGTGTTGCCTTCAGTTGTTGCTATAAAATGGTCTTCCTTTCTTGCTTTTTCATTCATTAAAATAAACTATTAATTTCAAAGTCTTTAGCAAAAACTGCTCATGATAGAAACTGCCAAGAGAGTTTATAGTGTTTATTTGATGACAAAGCAGTTCTAACACCAAATTAGGTGTACAATAATTTTGGTATCTGTTCTGCAGTTTGTAAGACCATACTTGTATATTATTTAAACTGTGTGTATGGGGAAACCCTCATTTAACTTTTCATCTGCCTCTGGAAAAGAAAAAAGGAATGAACTTTTTTCCCCTCCATGTCCTACTGCTGTTGATGAGCACAGAGAGGAACCACCTTCCCCTGCCCTTCCAAGTTAATTTTGGATAAATCTTCTTCTTGCCCCTTGCCAACCAAGTTGCAATTTGAAAGATGTGTTCCTTTCTGTTCCTTTTGTGTCTCAAACTGCTTATTTGGCTTTTTTGCTGTACTTTGTAACCTTACTTTGTTCCTTCTTTTTAACCAAGCAAAAACCTCCTGTACTGTAAAAAGGGGCTGCTTGGATCGATGTTCTCCCCTTAAATTCTCTTTTTGTAGCAGTCTGTCAAGGGATTCATGTTTTGACATGATTTTCTCAACCTTTTCTTACACAAGACAATAGACTTCTTTTTTTCTTTTATTCCTATTTAAAAGGCTTTAGTTGTCTTACCTACAGGTGTGACATAATAGCATAAATCTCATTTTTATATGAGTAGACCCCTCTGTTCCAAGTGTTCTTTTATATTTTAAAGGTTAGGCTATATTGATATAATCATTAACAATATGAGGGTTTTTTTATTGATGTAGTTTATACAACCCACTTAGCAGAAATGAGGCTTTATGTCTTTGAAGAAGTTTAAGGTACTTCTTCTCCAGAAGAAGTGGCATCAGCACCACTCCACCCACAGCAGGGAATGTTGTGGGTAGGATGATTTGTTCTAGTGAACTTGCAGTGAGTAGTCACAGTGATTCAAAAACTATTTATAGGGAAGAAAAATTAAGAGTAATAATGAACAAAGCAAACAGAGCTGCTGAATTTTTAACTGACTGAGTAAGCAGATGTGGTTTTTTTTTATAGCCGTGTTCAGTTTGTGATACTTGCACTCTGCACATAAAGTACTGTGATGTCATAAACAATAATTCAATATTGCTGAAAGATTAAATAGGAGCAATGAAATCCTAAGTAGGGAATCCACTAACCCCCCCTCGCAGGTTTTTAGAGTAATTATTTTAATTGAGGAGAGAGGATAGAAAATGCAAATCCAATACTTCATATTTTCTTCCCTAATGTGGAAAACCACCAGTAGGTTTGAATCTTACTCTTGTGTAGGGTACAAGGTCACAAGTCTTTATAACAGGTTGGTCAATCAGACTTAAATGGTTACATTTTAATCTGCTAAGCTCATTAGAGAAACAACACTGTCGCTGTAGTTAAGTTTGTCACAAGTTTCAGTGTAACCTCCCTTGCAGTCAGCTGTCGTGGATGTTAACCTTGGTTCAGACTTGAATTTAGCAGAAAAATGGTATTGTTCGAGATTTCAATTATTTAAAAGCTGTGTGTTTATGTTTTTTAAAAAGAAATCAAGAGAATTTAATGAAGTTTTTAGTATCACAGTCTTTCAGTGTAGGAGACCTGCCCTCTGTTCCCAAGGCAGGTGGATTTTGACACAGTAAAGTTCTTTTTTTCTGGGAGATGTGTGCATTTACATCAATTCTCTGGATACTCAGCTTTCCATCAGGGCTTATATGTTAAAGCAGAATGTTTCTATGGATATGAGATCTCTCACATGATCTTTATCAAAAGGTCACAAACTGAATAGCAAAATCCAGCTGAAAGGCTTTTGTGCTGTGATATAAAAAAATATCAATGCCAAAACACTCTTGGATGCTTTAATGAAATAGGAAAATGTTAATGCTCCAATTAATAGGTTAAAAATCTTTATTTCAAGACAGGCACAGGGTGAAGAAGAGTGCTTTAAAATAGTAGTGGTCTTCTTCAGGCACTTGCTAGCCAGATTGCTTTCTCTTCACCTTTTTCACATTGTTTTTCCAGTAATGATTTATTTAGCAAGTCATATAATCAAGAAGGGGTGTGAAAATAAAGACTTGGGAGTTTCTATCTTGTATATTGACTTACTTTATTTTATTTGCCTTAACTGCAACCTTGTTTCTTTAAATACTTGCTAACCCTGATAAAGCTATCCTGTACATGATGAAGATGGATTATGGAGCAACGTATGCTTAGATAATTCCCCCTTTCTGGTAGCAACATATGGAGCAGGATGAGGACAATTCTACCAGTAGAATTATTCTGTAAAAAGGGTTCTCCTCCATCTCTCAGAGGAGGTTTGAGTTCTGAAGAAATACGTATGCTTTTTGTCCAGTAGAGCTGAGAATATGTCTGATTTCTGGAAGGAGAAGGCAGTATCTGTCTCTTGGTTAGAGAAGGAAAGGGTGCTGAGCCTCTTTATGGTTCCAGTATATGGGGAAGCTACAACAGTGTATAAATTGGATTCAAATTTGCAGGAGAAATAAGGCTGGAAGAGCTGGTTGTGCTATGAGCAAAATGGTTGGAAGAGCATGCAACCTCCCCAAGTGAATTTCTTCCTTTGTGTTACAAAACTTACCAGTTTTAATGTGTTGCTGAATTCAGTTTGCATTTGTGTAGCTTCTTGTTTTTATCTTTATAATTCTTTAATCTTTTTTTCTTCTAATTTTCATACTCATTTCTCTATTTTCTGATTCTTAAACAGTTATATTCCTCCCAGACTTCTTTCTTTCTTGTGTGTGTTGTTGAACGGGGTGTCATGCACTGATGTGGATTTTGAGTGCTCTCATTCCTTTTCCAGCATCTGTCCTTTTATCTTCTCTGCTTTTATTTGGATTGTGAATATCATGTAATAAGGAGTGGGGATATTTACAAGTAATTACAAGCAGGGTATTATGTAGAGCTCTGGGTCAGTGGATCTGGCCTGCTGAATAATGGGATTGGATGGGGAGATCAAAACATTCCTGAGTCACTAAATTGGAATTTCCAGTTGCAGCAGAAACTGAGGGAGCAAACCCTTGGGAGGTGCTGGGCTGGCTCAGTGCTGGCAGGGAGGATGCACTGGGGAAGGGAGGATGTGAAGTAGCTGGCATGGGGTTCTCATATACTTCGGTTTTTACAAGAAGCAGTTTCCTTGGGAATTTATTTTTGTCTTGTTTGGTTATTTTCAGCTGTAAATCAGGCTTCCTGCTCTTAATGAAAGTTGGTATTGGCATAGCTGTGAGACTGAAAGAAATATTGCTGCTTGCAACCAGATTAAGACAACACTTCACTATATATTTTGAGTCTCTACATGGCTGGTTATTATATATATATAAGTACTGTAAAAAATATTAACTTTTCTGCTGATGGAGTTTTAGTGAGGCCTGGGCCAGGATCTTGTATTTGAGCCTTCTATCCACACATCAGTGTATGATATTTACATCATTATATGCCAAATTCTGACCTTAGCAGGATAGCTAATTTTTTCAAAGTACATTTATCTCCAAATTACATTTGGACTTTGCTTTTTTTCTCCTGTTCTAGTCACATTATTTCCATAAATTTGATACAGTTTGACTGTCAACATACTGGGATCTGGGCTTGCTGTCTGAAACAGAATCAGTGGCACAATTAAAGGTGATCTTCATCTGGGTAGGAAGCCATAATTCTGGTTGCAAACACCATTAACAATCTGCAGATTTCTGTAAATGCTTAAAGAATGTTCTTGCTGTGGATTACTTTTATATGAAGAAAGCTGTGGGCAGGGAACATGGGAGCTTCTATAGCTTCACAAAATAGGACGTTTTTCCCTGGGGAATTAGTCCACCCTCTAGTATTGCACAGGCTCTGAGTGGGAAAGTTTAACTCCCTGCCTTTCATTATTCAGGAAAAGTCCTTTGCTGGTTCCTATCAAAGGAACTAAACAGATCTATTAACAATAAGCTGATTATTGAGTTGTTGGTTGGTTCATTCATACCCACTTAGGGATGTGTTGCTGGATCAAGCAGCTTCTTACAGATGGCACCAAGCAACTGCTGTGAGCAGCAATGCCAGCAGCTCCCTGGGTGTATTCCCAACATCTCTGTTTGCCATGCTGGAATCTTCCAGCCCATGAAAGGCCTAATTATTAATTCAATGGGGAGTTTATTTCTCAAGTGCATTCAGAGCTTGTTCTCTGAAAGCTGTTGGAAGGGTTTGTATGACAATTAAGCGATGACTTGCCAGGTAACAGCTGCTCTGAAGTTCCGCTCACGAGGTTTATTGTTCAGTCATCTAATGCATAAGTGACTTTGTGATTGGTAATGTGGGTTAGATGTGTCCTGTACCTGCTTAATCAGAAAGGTATTTTAATCTGTTGCAGTGATTTTCCCTGATTTTTTCCATAGCACCATGTAGCATTTCCTAGGCTGCTCTTGCCCCTTTGCTCTGTTCCTTCCATGTGATGGCTGATCTGGAGCCTTGACTGCTGAAAGACCAAGTGTGTGCTGCTGGGTCATCTCAGGTTCTCTCCTTCCTTGTTCACCAGAATGAGACTGGTTTTTTCCTTTGGGTGATCTTCAGGATGAGGGAATGCTAACTGGATGACACCACAGTTTTCTTGATGGAAATCTGTCCTGGCAAGAGGAGCTGGTGTTGCTCCCCAGAGCAGGCTGTGCCTGCTGCTCTGGTGCCAGAGCTTGGGGTCTGCTGCGTTAGCTAAGCTGCTTTGCAGTCTCTAACAGCACAAGAGATTACCATGACTTGAAAAACATGCTTATCGTGTTCTCAGTACATATATTCACAAAGGTCTAAGTTGAAAAAGTCCAAAGTCTTGAACAGGTAATGGTTATTAGAGTTTCCATGCAACTGGGTAGGTGTGTGTCTTTCCCATAATAAAAGTTGAGGGAAAAGAAACTGAATCTCTGGTTCAAACCATAGAGGCCTTGACTATGTGTTTTTAAATATTTGTGATTTATTTTGACAGTTTATTAATTCTAAAGACAAGTATTTACATTGTGTGGACTTACTTTGTACTTGTGGTACAAATATTTATAAAACACTTCTGTGTTTTTACTGTCCAATAATGTGATGATAATTTATCAATGAATCCTTAACTTCAGAAACAACTAATTTGCTTTTGTTTTGTCTTTAGGAGAATCAGTTTTAGAAGTGTGTGAAGGTTGTTATCACTTACCTTAGAATATTCGAAATAGACACCAGGTGAGTTCTGGATTTTTTTAATTTCTTGTAGCTTCTCATTTAAATGCAGAATATTGCTGAGGAAACAAAGTTTCCTATAAAAATCTTACTACCTCAGGAAGCCAAGGCTAAAACACCTCATATTTTTCGTGGTAGCACAATCTTGAGCATGCTTCTTTCATCTCCCCTTTAAAAATGTTTTGTTGTTTTTTTTTCCTTCCTTGAAAAATACCAGACTGTGAGGACAACTCTAAGTAACTCTGAGACAGATGGACAGGATGTGGAGGCCAGTGGTGCTTTTTCCTTTCTGTGACAAATCATTATTTACTGAAGTGCTTTCAGGCTTGGTGTTTTTATTTAGACTTTTACTGATAAATACTGGTTGGGATTAATTCAGTTTTAGATTAACACCTGTAGTTAATTTTCTGCACTGGAAATCTTTACAAAGCTGAAATCTTAGCTTTAACAAACATTATATTTTACCACTTAGCAGCAATGCTTTGTGGAATCCAAATCTTAACTAAAATACTCGAGTGCTTCCTAAAGTCCTATAATAAAGTATCAACTAGACATTATTTTTGTAAGAGTTGGCAAAACATCATTTCCAAGCTGGACTCTTTAATAATCTTTTAATATGCTCTTAAAACTGTAATTGTAGAGGGTTTGACAGCATTCCTGATAGTTTGTATTACACACATGTGCAGGGTTGGGCTGAGCTGGGACAGCAGCAGCCTCCTCCTCTCCAGCACTCCCAGCACTTCCCTGAGTCTGTCTGGGTCATTCCTTCTGGTTCTTATTTTCCCTTTTGGGGATTCCTCTCTTCTCACTGTGTTACTGGTGATATTTTGGAAGACTGGGAAGATGTTGTGTACTAGTTTTAAACAAACTCCTTTGCAAACAATGTCCATTAAGGTTAATAACCTCCCATTATCCTGTGATAGTGGGTATCATTCACTGTGTCAGGAGGAGGTGGATTTTCTCCCTTACAGTGGGATTTCACTTTCTGGAACAGCTGTTTCCATCCAGATTCCCCACACTGTGTGTAGACAGTTCACTGTAATGCTGTGGACAGCACCTGTGTGCAGGTCTGTGTGTTGGCACATGCATTCAGGGAGTGATTTTATTATTTTTTTTAATTTTTAGGAACTTAAACTGATGAGTGTACAGACATTGAGAAAATTAGAATTCTGGAGATTGTGCCCCAGCATCCTACTGTAGTAATATCTTTAAAGCTAATATTTTTTTGTGTCCTGTGCCCCTTTTGATTTTGACCAGTGGAGCTGAACAGCCAAAACTCCTTCCCAGAGCTGTGTTTCCTCCAGCAAGGAAATTCAAGAGACAGCAGTAGCTGTGTGACTTACACAGGGGAGATGGGAAAAGTGATAGTTTGGTTTACAGTTTTCAGAGGATTGTTCTTGAATAAATACTCAATGCTTCAGCCTTGGAGTGAGATGAGAAGTACTGCTGTTAGTCTGCTTCCAGAGGCTAATGACATGTTGTGGGTACTGTCCATGGAATTAGCTTTCCATCCCTTTATTTCAAGGTAGCCAGCCCTTCCTAGATCCAGCAGTGGTGGTTCAGAGTTGTCCCAAGCACCTGGTATTTGTGTGAGCAGTGCCAGTACTTCCACCCTCCATTCTGCCACACAGCTCAGCATGTTTTCTTGGAGAAATTTATCCCCCTCACTCCCAACTTCACTGAAATTCTTTGCAGCATCTTGCAGCAGATCAGGTGGAGTTTAATTCCTCCTTCCCTGCTTCTGGCCACCAGATCTGCTGTCACCCTTTTCAGTGCAGACATTCTTTGGGATGTTCTGTGAGTATTTAATTCCCTAAACTGGCAGAGAACTATTGATTTTTTTTTTTCCTTGGATGTAATAACACTTTGCCATTTTAATGAGTTAAATACAACTTCCAAAAGGGTCATCAGACCTGGCTGAAACTAAGGTATCACCAGTTTAATGAAATTTGATGGGATTCTTTTGGGAAGCTGAAAAGCAAATTAGTGTCTCTAACTTTGAAATTTCCATGGATGTATTTAGAACATTAAGGCTGACTTCCATAAATAACCTGCCAGGTTTAATCTGAGTCTTTTCAGCAAGGTGCTGCTGAAGGAAATTGCCTGTTGTGATAGAGCTGACTGAGGCAGGATATTGTGGTACTCAGATGGTTAAACACTCTGCTGGTTAATCCAGGAGATTACCTTTCTCCAGAGCCTTCCCAGAGAAACCTCTTCAGGGCATCCTGCTTGGTTAGAAAAGGGAGCAGATGGCTTGTTGCTGCTGAACACAACAGTTTTTAAAAATACAGGGCAGCTTTCAGGATTGTGAATTAGAGCCACGTGTGAAAACAGCAGGAGGAATGATGCCCGAGTTTAGGAAAACTCAGAACTTAAATAACTTGCACCTTTACTGTCTGTTTCATATTTAAAAAGCCAAAGGTTACATTCCTAGTAATAATACTCCTCTGTTCCTTTAAGTAAAAAGCTTCCCAGATGAATTCCCATCACTGCCTTGTCCTCCACTCTTCTGCCAAGGCCAATATATCCATTTCATACCAGTTTGGAGAAATAAATGCTAACATCCCATTACACCAAGCTGTGGATCCCCAGCACTGTTCCGATGGAAGCAATTAAGGATGCAGCAGTGTGGAATTGTATCCCTGTGCCTGCAGACTGATAGATACTGCCTGGGTCAGACTGAATTCATTTTTATTAAACAAATTGGCCCTAATTTAACAGTGCAGATTTTGTTAAGCAGAACATGGTGTATGGCTGTGATCTGCAGCATCTGTCACCAAGGCCACGTTGGATTGATGTTACAGGAAGCTTGTTATGCTTAAATAGAGCTGTAGCTTTTAGCAAAAATGTCCATAATGCCCTGGAAGCTCCTGTTTCAAGCAGTATCTTCTTCAGAAGGGCTAAATCAACATGTAAAATTCCAATCAGGATGCATTTTTTCCCCCCTCCTAACTTCTCAGGTCCCTGTCCAAGAGCAGTAGTGACAGACACTCCTTGGCAGGGAGCTGCTGGCAGGGACTGGTGTGCTGGAGCTGCAGGGAGGTTCCTGGGAGGGTGGGAGGAAGTGATGATGGGCACAGAGCAGGGAGCCTGGGAAGCAGTGGGAGCAGGCTGGTGTGATTAGGTAGATTATCAGAGACAGGTCAGGATCATCAGTCTCTGACCTCTGCTTCAGGGTAGAGGGGGCTGGGAAAGAGCCTCTGGGAAAGACTCAGAGGGTTGTGTCTGCTGTGTGCCTGGCTGGAGGGGTTCTTTACTGAAATACGTTTTTTTTTTTTCCCTGAATCAGATTATGCCCAAATAAGTGAGTTGTTTGTGTTGTGTCTTGCAGCACTCAGTAATTTTCTTCCCATACAAAAAGCTTTTGGTACTGAACAGTGTCCTTGAAAAGAAAATATTTTCTCGCCCTACCCACACATTCACCTTCCAGATTTGGGGTGTAGTTTGAATTTTTAGCCAAAGAATTAGAGTTTAGACTATTTATTATTAATAGTAATAATTTATAGCATCCTATAGGAAGCTTTAAATTAAACTGGGAAGAATTGCCAAAGGCTTCTCGAAGGAGATGAGGGTTTTGTTGACCTGGTGTATTCCAGTTAAAGCAACAGGACCTGGTGCTCAGTGTTGAAAGTCAGAGAGGCCAAGTGAGGGAGAGAATCAACAGCAGGGTCTGAGCTGAACAAGACAATGGTGATGTGTCTGTCCACATCCTTGTGACTTGGTCTCCCTGGTGTTGGGAGAAGCAGAGGTGTGGTCACAGCTCCACCCAGGACGTGCAGGGGGTGAGGGCTGAGGGCGCTGCTTTCAGCCAGCCTTGTGAAAGCTGAGGTTATTAATTTGTTATATAAGACATAGGGTTAAATTAGAAAAGTCTGGTGCTTTAAAAATCTTTTTCAAAGGCTGCTTAATCTGGTGTGGGCTAATTGTAATGACATAATCCAAAAATAGCCAATAGTCTTTTCTTGGATGCTCATCCTGGCTGCAGTTCTGCAGCTAAAGAACAGTAAAGCTGATCTCCTCAGGATGGGAGAGGGCAGAACCAGATCTGGTCCTGGCATGGCACAGGGGACACCCCTGGGGTCTGTTACATTTGGATGTGGAGCAGGAGGTTAATCCATGTTCAAGTAGCATGATTTTAACTAGAATGCATGTTAAATGTCAGATTCTTTAAATTATGAGAGAGGGGATCTGCTCTCTGGACACACATTCCCTCTTTCCTTGTGGAATGCACAAGCTTGGTCACACTGGATTTTTCTAAAGATTCTGTTTGACCTGGTATTGGTGATAAGATGGAGGACTGGGATTTGGGAGTTGTGGGGAAGGTTGGTTTTTTGGGTTTTTTGGGTTTTTTTAAATGTAATTTCTGAAATAAAAAATACAAATAAAGTCAGTTACTCCTATGCCAGTGTGGTGCAAAAACGCAGCCTCAACAGCAACTTCTCTGTTGCTGTGTTGTTTTTATAGGTATTATCACAAATAAATTATATTAAGACTTAAGAAAGGAGATGAAGTGGCTTGAGAGATGTGTTATGCAGTACACAGCTATAGCTGCACCTCAGCTCTTGATCTGGGGTTTTTGGAAAGCAGAGTTGAGTGTATACAGTGGGGATTCGGGGTGACTGGTGTTGTGCCAACAGTGGTTGGCACAATATAATAGTTGTTTTCACTGATAATTCTGAATTTTATAACTTTCTACCTTCCACATGTGTAAACAACCTTTTCAAAGCACATTTTAAAAAAGCTGAATCTTGACATGTACTCTGTTTTTGAGGATGATTTGCTTAAAGATGTTTGTTTTTTCCTTCACTTAAGCATTTCTTACTCTTTATTTTTTTGCAGGGGCCAGTTCTCTCCTCAGGTTAGCTCAAGATGGCAGACCAGAGGCAACGCTCCCTCTCTACCTCTGGGGAGTCATTATACCACGTGCTGGGGCTGGACAAAAATGCCACTTCAGATGATATCAAAAAATCTTACAGGTAAAGCTTTGAGTTTTATGCCTGTCCCAGTAGCACAAATGGCTTTAATTCAGTGTTCAGCAAATGGTCTATTTATGAAGGAGCCTCAGTTGGTTTATTTAGACCTTTTGCAAGAAAAATATTTGGGAAAAACTGGTGAAAACGTGGTTGCTTTTTGCAAAATGGGGTGTGAAAACATGCCTAGGCTTGCAATTTTTCCATCTTACATCTAGTAAGTTGAATTCTCAAATTCAGAGTGTCATTCTGAAAGGTCCTTGCCTGAATTTGAGCAGAATTTTAAGAATGTGCTGAGTTAAACTCTTCCTGTTATGTAGCCTTGTGTCTGTCTTAGGGGTAGCAGAGATGTGCAGAACTACCCTGCTGTCCATCATTTCCACTTTTGGCACAGGCAGAGATTAAAGATACAAGTAAGGATGAAAACAGAGCACCAATGATTACTTTTTCCTGGAATTCTGGTCAATATTTCTTATTCTTTGTGGAATTATTAATTTAAAAGCCGTTTTTTTTTTCTGTATCTTTTTCCTTAAGAGTTTGACACATGAAATGACTTCATACTAACCAAATAAAAACTACAAAACCAGCCTTGTAACATCTTCCTTTCCACATTCCCCAATAATCTGCTTAAAGGCAACTGCTGCTGTGACCAGTAGCAATGTGTTTGGATTACACTAGGGGTCAGCATCATCTTTCCATGAAGATACTCATTGTCAAAATTGTTTTCCTATGGTCTTTAACTTTTACCAAAGCTTCTTCCCTTCCAAAGTTACATACTGATGGCAACTACATGTGAAGTCTAGGAATAAACCAGGTCCACAGATTCTCAAAAATTAGCTTTTTCTTCCTAAAAACTTTAAGTGGATGTTTGAATAGTTTATCTTCAAGCAACTGGAAAATAATACTAAATTATACTAAATACTATAGTATAATAAATAATTACTTTCCTGGGGGAAATACTGTGAACTTTTCCTTTGAAGGAACAACCCCACGAGATCCTGGGGTGAAATGTAGCTGTTTCACACTTAACCTGAACATTCTTGTTTCCTCTGCTGCTCCTTTATCATGTTCAGTCTGAACATCCTTTGCTGGCCTGTGGGCTGTGAGGTTTGTGTACATGTAGGTAGTGGGAAATAAAAATATTTAATTTATTGCAGCCTGACTAAGCCCTTTCCAGGATTTTAAAACTTCCCTGTGATTATTTCAGCCCTCACTGAGGCTGGGGCACAAGTGGCAGCTATGGACATGATTTACTGGAGCAGCATCATGCACACTGAAGTGTCCCAAGGGCACACTCAGGCTGGTTTTTAAATGCTATGAGATACTTGCAGGCACATCCAAGTGATTGCAGACATCTTTGTTTTATGTTTGTCCAAACATTTCCCCACTGCAAAGCTGACATGTAATTGTCTGCAGACTTCTCCTGTTGTTCTCATATACGTGACTTTCTGGTCATTTTCTGTAGGAGGACAAACACCTTTTGTGGTGGTGGAGAACTGCCAGCATGTGTCTCTGTGTCATTTTTCTACTTGGGAGCACGTATTTTCTCTTCATAAGGAGGTGTTTAGCCGGTTATTTCTACTGATGTCTCTAAATAGCCTGGACCATGTGAGAACTAGCACATTTATCAATGCTTTATCTGATTTTTTTGTCAGTTGTAAGAGATCTGGCCTGATTAGGGGAGGTACGTTGTGATTTCCTGATATCTCGAAACTCAGAATTATTTTCTATTCTAGCAAAGCTTGAACTGAAAAGTACTTTGTTCCTGCACAGGAATTGGTGAATTAACCACAAGTGATCGTCTGTTCTATTTTTGTGTTCAGACACTGCAGAAGCAGCAGTTCAGACACTCTTCAAGCAGCTGTGGCAACTTGCTTTTATGTACCCTTTGGTGCTATACCTTAGACTTGTGGTGTGTCTTTGCTGTAGCAGGAGCAAAACTAACTGGTGGAAATTGCTGGAGCTGAGGATAAAAAAACCCAAGCCTATTTTTATTCAATGTCTCTTATTTTTTTCCAGTGGATTTCTGAGGGTCAAATCCAACAGTCTGTAGCCAATCCTGTGAACTAAGCTAGATATTGCTGTAGCCTTTTATTATCATCTAAGGAAGAATCATCAGGGAGGTTGAATCACAGATGAAGGAAAACAGTTGGAACTTGAAAGTCTCCCTTGAGTGGCAGGCTACGGAATTAGAAAAAAAAATAAATCAAAAAACAGGAACCCAAACCCCAGGTTTTATTCTCTTTTTTCTTTCCATAGGAAACTGGCATTGAAATATCATCCTGATAAAAACCCTGATAATCCAGAGGCAGCAGAAAAATTTAAAGAGATCAATAATGCCCACGCAATATTGACCGATGCCACAAAGCGGAACATTTACGATAAGTATGGGTCTCTGGGGCTCTATGTAGCAGAGCAGTTTGGTGAAGAAAATGTGAACACATACTTCGTGCTGTCCAGCTGGTGGGCAAAGGTAAGTAAAAGGGCACAGAGTTATTCTGGATTGGTATTGGAAACTCTTAGAGAGCTCCATTTGATAACTGTTCTTGGTTTTACCTTTGGAAATTGCTGAATTTCTGACACTGGGTTAATCAACCTTCTCTGACTGTTGTGATCTTGAGCTCAGAAGTATTTTTCTAGGAAATTCCAGTGATACAGGTCTAATAAGCAAGACCTGGGTTACTAATTGAAGCTTGGATCTTCTAGTGGATTTAAAAGAGATGAGAATTTGGGGGAGGTATTCTCTGGTCAATAATTTTGTAGAATGAGTCCTGACTGTGAACTTGGGCTCACAGAAAATCTCCTTACATTTCATTGCATGGGTCCATTTTTCTACCCTTTGCCAGCATTGCCTCCATCTCTTGATTCCTCTAAGGAAGACAATAATTCTATCACCATGCTGGTTTTGCTATCTGTAAAATTATTTTTTTTCAAACAATTGCACAATGACCTATAGGAAGACTTTAATTTAGCCCATTGTCACTGTGATAAGCACCTGGCAGAGCTGGCTTGCATGGAGCTGCTGTGCTCACATACTGGGGGCATCAATCCTCAGCCATGCCCAAAGCCTTGGGCTGCTCCAAGTCCCTGCTGTAGGTACATTGTGGCCTGTGCATCAGCTGGTACAGCTCAGTCTTTTCCAGGGTTATTTATGCAAGTTACAGCCTGTCCTGAACTGTTGTACCCCTGGGTTTTAGTACAGATGTGCTTATTAGACCTGTACCTTCTTCCAGATGCAGCAAAATAGTCCACTTAACTTAAATTGTAGAAATTACTCAAGCAAACCAGGCTAGCAGTATTCACCCCAGTAAAATGTCGAGAGCCATAGCCACTTTTGCACATAATTTGAAGTATTTCTCAGTGATAAAGTACAAAGCTGTAGCTACTAAGTTCTGTCTCTGCACTGCTGCTGTGGTTTTGCTCTCTGATTCTGTACCCAAGTCCTACAAACTCTGTGGTCATGGCATAGTAGACACAGGTTATGACTATCTCTGTATTTTCTGTCCTCTGCAGGCCTTGTTTGTGTTCTGTGGGCTCATCACAGGCTGCTACTGCTGCTGCTGTCTGTGCTGCTGCTGTAATTGTTGCTGTGGGAAGTGTAAACCGAAACCTCCCGAAGGCGAAGAGCAGGAATTCTACGTCTCTCCAGAGGACTTGGAGGCACAGTTGCAGTCAGATGAAAGGGGTAAGTGAAAACACTGTGAGCTCTCTAGGATGAACATCAGTCCCTGCTGGAGTGCTCACTGAGCTGGTTGAAGAGAAGTCAGGTCCTGGGGTATGGATGATGAGCAGGGAGTGTTTGTGCTATGAGTTAAGCGGGTGATGCTGACAACAGAAATAAAGTTGCTAAAAACACCCAGAGGGTCTTCATTGAATCTGGTGGGATCAGCTTCAGAGCAGTCAGTGACCATCTTTATGTTCCTTCCACATCCTGAGGTAACATGGACCAGCCATGTGGGATTGCAGAAAGGGGCTCTTGTACCCAAAGGTTGGGGGTGTCAAGGCAGCGTTAATTGTGTCAGGTGTGGAAGAACTGGCACTGCCACCCTTGTAGCTCTAATACTGTTTGTGGAGCTATTTCTGTAGGATTAAACCAATCATTTCAAATGCTGTAGAGCCTTGTGTATGCTCTGATGACATTTTTAATGGGCACTGCTGAATGGTAGGTGAGGATCTGCTGCTTTTACAGGAAGAAGGAAAATGTAATAAACATTCCACATATAGAGCTAAGGTGAATGCTGTTGTGTGCACACTGAAAATCAGGGAATTAATATCATGCTCCTAAGGAAGTGTAAAATGATGTTATCAGAGGGCTGTAGGGAGATGAGACTTGTGCTTACCAAAACATACAGTGCTGTGTTTGTTCCTTGGTGTGCTAAGCCTTTTGTCTTCACTTTTCAGAGGCCTCAGATGCACCTATTGTGATACAGCCAGCATCAGCCACAGAGACAACCCAGCTCACAGCTGACTCTCACCCCAGCTACCACACTGATGGATTTAATTAAGTTAAGGAAACACTGTCATTAGAATGGATAAGAAAAAAAAATACATGGCCAACTCAACACTAGAATCATGAACATTAGAAGTAGAGAACGGGGAGGGGAAATAATTCTGCCACAGTAAGAAGGCAGCTTTCCAACCTGCCGAAAATATTTTGTAATCCCTTCAGCCTTTTGTCACCTTTCAGTGTCGTATCTCGACGATACGTGAAGTGCTGTAGCATGCAGTATTTAAAGCAGTTTAGCTACGGTCTTATTTGTTTCCTTTCTTTTGTTTTTCTTCTCTTTTGTTTTGGTTTTTGTTTTTTTTTTTAGTAGCATGTATGGAGTTATGTTAAATGTCTGTGGTGTAACGTATTGAGTTGTCACAATATCAGTGCGATGGAGACATTCTGCATTTTAAGCAGCAGTATTGGCCTAAAAATGAGATTTAAAAAGTGTCACAGATGCCACTGCTCTTCTGTACAGCTGAGCTGTCGAAGACCTTTAGAAGTTGAGGATTTTCATTTGAGTGCAACAAACCAATTCTTTCATTCCTCCTTCTATTCCTGCGTTATTATCTAAGCAAGTTTACAAAGCCAAGAACCAAAAAATGCCAGTCCTGCAGAGCTGGAGTCCTCTCTAATGCTGGTTTTCAGCTTAAATAAATCTACCTTGAAAAATAAAAAGGGAGAGTTGCCAATCTTTGAACAGTAAATTGAACAGCTCGTTGTGTATGAGGCGATCTCCAGTGACAATGGAACCAAAACCAACTGGGAATGGGCTCCTGTGGTGGTGGCAGTGGGATTTTAACTCCAAGCACAATTCTGTTTTGGTTTGAGTTCAGTTGTTTTCCTGTAATGCTAAAGACCAAATAGTGCAGCTTTGTTTCTGAATGCATGAGAATCTTAAAGTGAAACTGGTAACTTTTGGCTCTCACTGAGCAAATGAGTAAAATGCAGACAGTAGGCAACAGCAGAAATGTTTAAAAACAATTGGTGTTTAAAAATTTGTTCTAATAACTTGAGAATTTAATAGGCAAATGGGGTATTACATGTCTTTTTTTAAAGCTTTTATAATACACTAACCCTTTAATTTTCTCATGAACTTCTTTGTGAAGTACTTAAATGGATTTTTAAGAACAAACCACCTTTCTTTGTGTTTATATTGTATAATTTGCACATTGTCTTGCATTTAGATTTGTTTACACCAGTGTTTCTCTTTTCCTCGGAACAACTATGTGGAAACCACTGAAAGGTTTCCTGTACTATTTTGAAACCAAATCAAGTCCAAAGTCTGTTCTAGAAACTGTGGTTTACTGATGTTTAACTGTTAGAAAGGCATTTTAGGCAGCTGCTGAATTGCTGGTGTATTTTATTGTCAATAGTCCTGATTTAGGTGATCCAGAGTCAGATCTAGAACAGCTCCAGAGAACCCAGTGGTTCTGCATTTTCAGTGGGTAATTATGGCCTCGTTAATTTTGATTGTTACGGTTTTTTATCACAATGCCTGTACTGTCCCTTGTACCCCCATCTCCCTGACCTGTTTTTCCCCTCTTTCTGTGGAGGGGCTGTTGACACCTTCCCCCCATGTCTGCTGCTCCCTCCCCAGCTCCAGGTGATGCTTTGGAGCAGGGTAAAGATCCATTGGTCTGCACAAAGACCACCAGGAAAGGGCAGGGACCCAGAGAATTACTCTGAATATATTTTCCTGTTGTCTTTGCATGAGCAGCAAGGATGGAGCACGTGAAATCTGCAATGAAACCATGTTAAACGTGCTGGGTAGGAGAACATGTTCTCCCCACGGTCTCAGTGCTCAGTGAGGAATGTTTGCACACCCAGATGTTGCTGTGGCTGTTGGTACAAGCACATATTTGCCTGCATGGGAGCTTGCTGCAGATCAGCATGATTTTAGTACCACATCCAGCCCCCCAAATTCCCCCCAAAATCTCTTACTTTTAATTAATGGCTCAATTTCATCAGCACACTCCTTAAGTCATTTCTTCTTTGCCCATAGTCCTTAGAGACCTGACATGTGGCTGTTTAGTGCAAGATACTTTTAACTTTTCCTAACTTGGATGGCCTTGAGGACATTTGTGTATGATTTGGCTTGAGGTCCTTATTTAGTTAATGTCTTTCTTTGACCCCTTGGAACAAAAAGCCATTTTTAGGCTTAAACCCAATATAATTTTGCTTGTCCCTGTAGATTTTGCCTGAAGCCTGTTCTTGGTGTAGAATTGCACTCTGGAATATGGGGGAGCCATGTGCAGGCTTTGTCCTTTCCACATTCACTGGTTAAAATTGCCTGTATCTACAAATTGTGTTCTTAATGAAAAAAAAAAAAAAAAAGTTTTTTTTTTGACTTTGTAAGGGAGTGTGGCTGATTGGAGAAAGTCAGGGAATGAGGAAGGGGCTCTTCCCTGGGAGCTGTTCCATTCCTGTCCCTGTGTTCATCTCGGTGGATAACACAGAGGTGGTTGTTGGGTGTTACTCTGCCGCAGAGCAGCTTTGCCCCAGTGCTGGGGACTGGTTGTCACTGTTAATTTGGAATAATACTCTTTATTTAACTTCTCTGAGCTATTTCCACAGAAGTAGAGAGGCTGGTGGGATGTTGTGGCTCCAGGGAGGTGTGTGACACACCTGGAGTCGCTCCTCAGGCTCCTGACAAGGGAACTGAAGTGTGGGCAGCACATGAGAACCAGAGGCAGAACAGTTATCTGTGGGGAAAGATGACATCCAGGATAAGTTTGCAGTTTTAGTTGTTTGCTTAGCAAGGGATGAGTTTGGGGAGAGACTGCTTTCCTGTCAGTGCTGTCTGTGGGTGGTGTGTGAACAGGAAATTAGTCTGTTACGTGCCAGAGTGATGTTAGATGCTCCAAGGGAAACCGTTCCGAGATCTCAGTTACAGGGAATGATGGGAAAACATAATTCTAGAGGAATATTCATGTTTTTTGAAACTGTTTCAAATTTGCCATGTTACTGCCTAATCTCTGAGTTTAGGATTGTTGTGTATTAGTGAAGTTCTTCTTGAACTATGTAAGGAAGTGATTTAAACATTCCTTCTTTAAAGCCAAAACCGTGTCATGGCACATAAGTACATTAATGCCCACTTTTCCCCTCCTGGAGGGAAGGTACAAGAGTACCCTGGGCTGTAACACGAGTTGCACTTCATAATGGCCAAGTAGAATCCTAGTAAATGCAAAGTTCTATTGGGAATAATGGTTTAAAATCTGGCAGAGAGGCTCAGACAGGAATTCTGAGCATGGGCAAGGGGAGCTGCAGTGTCCCAGTGCTGCAGGCTGACCTGGCTTAGTGCAGAATGTTTCCCTCCAAAATCAAACCTGAGCACTGTCCATCTCTGTCCAGCGTGTTGCCAGAATTAAAACTTGAGCTTGGATTTTATTTATTTATTTGTTTCTTTAAAGTTATATCATTTGTACAAGTTGCCTGAGTCCTCCATTCCAGTCATTCGGCCGCCTCCATCCAGCTCCTCCAAACTCTTCAGCACGGATTCCCTTAGCACTTGTAGCTCCACTGGGCTGAATCCCATCTGGAGAGTTGGTGTTCAGGATACTGATTCATGCCTGTGTTGCAAGGAGAGCCATTCCTGGCTTAGGTGAGGAGGGAAAGCTGCTGCCAAGAGCTCTCAGGTGCCAGCTGTCCTTCCTGGTGTGTGGAGCTGCTGTAAAAGGAGGTGCTGGATCTGTCCTGCCCATCCTCCCTAGGGATGGGAACATCCTAAACGCACTGTACTGAGGGGGCAATTGCACCCCTTAAATGCCAGTCTCATTTTGTTAGTGATTTTTGTAGGAAATTCTTAAATATTTATCTGTATATAAATTTATGTAAGACCTCAGTGGCGTCCCATAGGGTGTCGGTTTTTGCTGGTCCCATGCAGTGACGTTTTAGAGCCATGTTCCCTTTTTAGTCTTCTTTTTAGATTTGTAATCTTTTTAAACTGCTTTAGATATTAGCACACTTAGTATTCTTAAAGTGGGATCCCCTTGGAGGTTTGGAGGGGCAGAACTGAGAAGGAGGGCTTGGGCATGGCACAGAAACACCCAGTCCTGCAGCAAGGCTGCGGTCAGGGGAATGCAGCTCTCCAAACCCTTCCTGTCAGCCTGTAAACACCTCACACAGGTGTAACCAGGGCAGGAGCCTGACAGAAAAACTATTCCTGTTCCATCTGTGAGGCACTTTAGTGGTGTGGGGGAACACTGGTGCACTCTGAGGGGCTGTTCCAGAGCATTTGTACCACACACGCTCCTTGAGAGAGGCACCTGCTTCTCTCAACTACTTTGTGCCCTTCCTTTGGTGCCCTTCAATCTTTTTGCCAGTTCTGGATAATTTAGGAAATTAATGCTGCAGATTTTTTGTACCCAGTGCACCTGTATCTTGGCATCATGTTTAACAGGTCAGTCTGGCAGGGTAGTCAGGGCAGTTTGCAGCCCTCACCTCATGTCAGTAATTCCAAATGGTGTTTAAATGCATCAATCTTGGAGCACTGAACCGTAACCCCCCAGTTATAGTTTATAGTGTCAGGTTGATATAAACTTCACATACTTCAGCATCTGGTGCTGCTTCTCTGTATTCTAGTGGAGATCATCTAGTTTGTAGTGTCTCATTGCACCAACAGCTGCTTAAAATCTCTCAAAAGAATCGTAGCCAGTAGCTCACAAGGTGGCAGGAAATTTGTCAGTGTTCAGCTCCCACAAGATCCATGGTCCCCTCCACGAGCTGCCTTTGGAGGCTTACTGGGACTGTCTGGGACTCAGCAAGACTGCAATTCCCGTGTTCTTCCAAGAAGACACTTCCTCTACAAGGAGAAGCCGCGGGAGGGAAGCTGGCTGTCTGATGTTTGCACAAGCCAAATGCCAGAAATCTGGAAGACGAACTTTCATTATGCCGATGTTACATGCACAGTTCCATTTTGGTGTTAAAAGGATAGATGCTGGGAATTTCTGGTGGTTATATATATATATATGTATGTATATGTATAGAGGAAGCTCTTATATAAACTGGCTGTTCATTCCTGAGTGCCGTTGTCTTCTCTGCTCCCTCTCCCAGCCCTTTGGGTGTTCTCTTGCAGTCTGTGAGCAGTTGCTTGTCAAACCATTCCAAAAAATTAACAATCTACTTGAATTCCGTGAGCTGCCCCTTGTCCCAGCTCCTCTGGCTGCAGGGCTCTGCCTGCTCCAGCTTTCCGTAGGAGAGAAGGGAGACCTGGTGGAGGGGCAGTTCTGGAGTGACTGGAATTTGTGCAGCTGGCACATGGGGTGTTTAGGTGTGGTTTATGTGCTCATCACCGAGGCTGTGATAGAACACATGGATTTGGGTTTTTCCCCTTGTTTTCACCACATTGGACTCCCCGGAGCGGGACTGGGTGAGCTCACAGAGCAAGGTCCACCCCGTGCTGAGGGTGTGGCTGCAGCATCACGTGTGTGTATGTATGTATATATGCACATATGTATATATTTATACAACAGGTGTGCACCTTGGGTTTTTCTTTGGTGGTAAAAATGTGAGATTTGGCTCCAAGTAGTGCTCTGAACTCAGCCAGACAGGGGGAAGGTGTGAGTTTTGTGTGGCCACAACTGTGCTTCTTTGCTCTCAGCTGCAGGAAAACCCAAACCCAACCAGTGGGACTGAAGGACTGCTGAGGACGTGGTGAAGGAGCCTGTTGTATAAATAAATGGGTCCTAGGAGTGGGAGAAGCAGCTCCTGCTCCCCACAGCCTGCTTGGGGAGTTCCCACACGAGCAGTGTGGTGTTTGCAAGGCTGGGCACTGTCCCTCCCCTTGCAGGTTGGTTCCATAAGGACTTGGAGTTACTGAAATTCCTACACCTGAAGCTGGCAGTGATCCATGTGAAGGCACAACGGTTGTGGCTGATGCAGATGTGAGTCCCACCATGTCCCCTCTAGCCATGCTGGATAGAGTCACCACCGCTGCCTCCTCCTCAGGCTGTTCCTGCCAGGGGCTGTTCCTGGCACGCAGCACTCCAGGAGTTCCTGCTTCATGGCAGAAAAGGGGGAATACTGGGGAGATTTTACTGCTGACACCGCTGAAGTTCTGTTTGTGACCACCACGGTTGATGAACTCCAAGTTTGCCAATTCCAAACGTGCTGTTTCCCTGCTGGATGCTGAGCTGATCGCTGTCATTCCTTCCTCCCTCTCATCCCACCGTTGCCTGCCTTGCTGGGGCGGGGTGTGGATGGGTTGGTTGGTGTCACTGCTGACATCCCAGGCGGTTTATGTTCATTTTGCATGTGAGCGAGGCCCTGAACTGTGTAATTCCTCGTGGGGTTTGGTTTCCTGGCCCCTTTATGGAGCCAGGGGGAGCTGAGGATGCCAGGAGAGATGCGCCTGCATTTGCACTGCACTTCAACTTGGACGGGGGTGGGGGATAGGGGGAGCCCATCTTTAAAAAAAAAGAAAAAAAAATAGTAAAAAAAACCCCAAACCAAACCCACCACAATCGAAGTATAAATGCATCTGAGAAGCAATTATAATATAGACATATATCTATTTTGTTATGTTACTAAAGGACCATACTTTGAGTTGTCTGTAAGTAGACGTGGCTGTCTGAACTTTGTGGATTGTAACACTCGATACTACTGAGCTCCTGTACATACCTGCAGCGACAGCAGAAAGAATTATTTTCTGTTTTAGCATGGTAATTTGTGTCTTGTATGTCCAAATATAAACTAAAATAAAGATTGCTAAGTTATCGGAAACCACTGTTGTAAAATAAATGTTTTCAATGCAGAAATGCCCATCAGATTTTTTCTTTCTTTATTTGCACGCTGGAACTCAGCACAAGAGGAAGGAGTTGTGGGACAGCGTGGGGGTGGCTGGGCAGTGGGAGAGGTCACTCATCCCTGGGATGGGCACTGGGGGCAGGGTCCCTGGAGCAGGAACTTCAGCCACTTCCCTGTACCCCTCCTGCACCCACTGTGGGGTCTGGGCTGGTTTTGAGCCTTGAAGTCCAAAGGTCTTCACGTGATGCTGGACCCTGGCAGGTATTTGGGGTGTGGGGTGGGAATTGTATGCAGGGCCGAGGGCAGCAACAAGGGCTGTCTGCAATAAAAATACCCTTTTCTGGAGAAATTCGGGTTATTGACACTGGAGTTGCTCTTGGTGTTGCTGGTGGAGAGAACAAAAATGAGTGGAAGATGTGCTGAAGGTGCTGCGAGACTGATCCAAGCCAAGGTGGGGACCAAGGCAGCACAAATCTGTCCTGCCCCCAGGCCCGTGGTGGCTGTGGGGCTGTCCCTGCTCCAGGTGCCACCAGCGGCTCTTCTGACCCTGAGGCTGTTCATTTTGGAAAGGTGAGTTCTCCGTTTGATGGAGGTGAGCACAAAATTGTGTTTTAACTTGGGGTTGTCAGGTTGGAGAGGGTTTTGAGCAACCTTATCTAGAGGGAGGTGTCCCTGCCCATGGCCCATGGTGCCCTGGCAACACCAAAAGCTGCTGGGGCTGAGCAGCCCCTCCAGAGAGGCAGGAGGGGGTGCAGGGTCAGGCCAGATTGTGTTCAAAGCTGAGACCAAACTGCTCAACTCAGCCACGTGCTCCTCACCACTTCCCTGCACTCCTGTCTTGGCATGGTCTGATGTTTACTGTGATTTCTGTCCCAACCCCACAAGTCTCTGCTCCCTCACTGTCCCCTCTCTGATGGCCCCAGGATGTCAGAGGTCCTGTCCAGTCCTCCAAGAACTGCCACACTCAGGTGTCACTAAACCTGGTCCCAAATCCCCAGCTGTGACACAGAAAGGTGCAGACTTGCTGCAAAGTTGGGAAGCAGCAGCTTTTGGAGCCATTCGCAGGGATACTGGAGAAGCCCTGGCTGGGTCTCAGGGTGCAGCTTCCAGCCGGGGTGGCACTACCTGCATCATTCAGAGCTCTTTATGCAGATGTTTTTCACCTAAGGAAGCATCTTGCTTTTGGGATTGCTCCGGTGTTTTTGGGGTAACCTGGTTCAGGTCCCCAGGTTTATGACAGAGGGGAAGCCATAAGAGCACAGCAGCAGGGCAGGTACGACTGTGATTTTAATGCACAACAGTGACACGCGGGACGCAGTGACAGGAACACTGCCAGGCAAGGTGGGGACTCCCTGGGCACGGCTGCAGCCCACAGCATCCCCCCGGTTCTCCGTTCTGCCGTGGTGTCTTGTTACGGGGTCGGTCTCCTTCATTCCCCCACCTCCAACGATCCTCCCTCATTTCCCTATACTCTGCAGCAAGAGCTTATTGCTGAGCGCCTTCTGGGCCAGTCTTTCCTCCCGGGACATTTCCAGGAACTCGCGCAGGAGGTGGAAGGTGAGATCCAGCGAGTTGGGTTTTCCATCTCGCCTCTTGCCGGCTTGCAGCGCCCGCCGGGCTCGGGCCGGGGTGGGCTCTGCCCCATGGAACTGGCACAGTCTTTGGGGCAGGGGATGGGTGGCGGGGACCGGGGGTCTCGGGGCTCCCATCCAGGGCTCCCAGGTGAGCTGGGGGGCCAGGGTGAGCCTGCGGGACGGACCCCGGGGCCACTGCAAGGGGGAGCAGGTCTCCGATGGCAGGAAGAGCAGGACGAGGACGGAGGCAGCTGATATCATCCTGACCCGCATCGCAGCCACGCCGGGGCCAGAAGCCTGCAAGAGCAGCCCCCCCCCACCCCGGACCCCCACATCCCCCCGCTGCGGTCAGGGGTCACTCGAGGGGCTTCACCCCGTTGGGGACCCCCTTCCCCGGCACGAAATTCCCCGGTGATGAAGCTCCCCGGGACGGGATCCCCACCCCCGCCGATGGGAATCCCACCCCCCCCGTCCCTGGGACCGGACCCTTCTGGGGACAGGACCCCCCGCGGGCTGGGAATCCCCACCCCACCCGGGGACAGCCCTTCTCCAGGGATGGGATTCCCTGAATGAGACACCCTCAGCAGCAGGGATGGGACCCTCCAGAACCTGGGACCCCCGCTACGGAACACTTCCCCC
The DNA here is from genome assembly GCF_001522545.3 of Parus major. Taxonomy (NCBI): domain Eukaryota; kingdom Metazoa; phylum Chordata; class Aves; order Passeriformes; family Paridae; genus Parus; species Parus major. Next base: position 7,975,356 of record NC_031788.1, read on the forward strand.
ACACCCCGGGATAGGACCCTCCTCTCCTCGGGACCAGTGCTCCTCTCCTCTTCTCGTCCCCGTGCTCGGCCTCCCCCTCACTCGTGCCGGGGCTCCCGGGGGGTGGCGGTGCCCGTCCCGGTGCCCGTCCCGGTGCCCGTCCCGGTGCCCGTCCCGGTGCCCGTCCCGGTGCCCGTGCGAGTCTCACCGCTGTCGGGCGCTCCGCTCGCTGCGCTCCTCCCGGACGCGCCGCTCCGCCCGCGCCCCGCGCTATAAACGGGCGGCGGGAGCCACGTGATGGAGCGGGCAGGGATCTGTCCATGGTGCTGAACGGGGGGAGAGCCGGGGGGAACCGGGGGGAGAACCGGGGGGAGCACGGGGAGAGCCGGGGGGAGCACGGGGAGAGCTGCGGGGGGACAGCATGGGGCTGTGTGGAGCGGGGAGAGGCTGGGAGGGGGACACAGGACTTCATGGGCATGAGAGTCCGGGGGGTGGGTGGGGTGATGGGGACAGTGTTTTGGGGGCCTGCGGGGTGTGTAGGCGAGCGGGCACAAATGTTTTGAGGGGTGTTTCTCTGTATTTTGCGGGTTTGGGGGTTCGAGAGGTGAGGGGGAGCTGGGAGGTGGGAGGGGTGGGAGATGTGTGTGAGTTCTTCAGTGTGCACGACTGACACTCTGTGCTTGACGAGGTTCCAAGCCCCACACTCCCACGTTGCTCCTGGCGGTGTTTCCTGGCTCTCCGGGCTCTGGACACCCCCATGGAGTCCCCCGATTCTGCCCATGGCAGAGGGGCACACCGGGGTGTGCGGGCTCGGCCCTGAGCTCTGCAGCGTTTCACATCTCAGGGAAAGTTTTCCCGACGGCTCCTCCGGCAGTTGTTGGGTGAAGGCAGCCCCGGCTGCTTCCCGGCTCCTCCCAGTGATCCCTCTCCTGCTATCACAGATGAAAACTTCACTGCAGAAGCAAAATGCGCTTCTGGAGCACAGTTTTCCCCCTTTGATACAGCACGAAGGCATGTTCTTCTCCCGGCCTGATCCTAGCACAGACACTTGGTGATGCATCCCGGGATCCAAGGGAGCCGTGAGAGGGATTCATTTGCCTTTCCTTGCCTCCCTGCTGGAGCTCCATTGTCTGGCCATCAGAGCTCAGCAATTACTTCCTTCACCTTGCAGAAGCACCGCTGTCTCTAAAATTAAAATTCCTTCCTGAGAAACAAACTTAAGAGAAGGGGAAAAGGCAAACCAGAACACATTAGGTCTTGGATGAATGGCAAGAATCCTTCCCATCCTCCTCCATGGAAAGAACTACATGAAAAACAAGGGCTCTGCAGATTCTGAGGGTCACTGGAAAGGTCTGTGGGGGTGGCAAGCGGGGGGAGGCCCCTAACTTCCCCAGCTGCAGAATGACTCCCAGCAGCAGAAGAGCAGGCACTGAGTGGGCAACAAGGGGGAGCAGCTGCCTCCTGCTGGCTTTGTGAGCTTTTAAAGCCTTTTTCTTCACTGAATCATCAAGATCCTCTCTCATTTCCAGTCCTTCACCTGAGTCTGCTTTTCTCCTTATCGCCTGTGCCTGACCCCGTGCTGTCCCCTACCCTGATACCAGTGCTGAGCCTGGCCCTGCTGCTCTGCCAGGAGCGCTGCCTGCAGCTCTCAGGGCATCCCCACACCTGCTGGGGGCTGAGGGCAACTGAGACCCCAAAATCCCATGAGGAGATGAAACCAGCTCCACCAGTGACTGGAGCCAAACATGGGGAATGGAGCTGCCCTCCCTGTGCTGCCTGGCTGCTCATGGGGGCTCCCAGCACAGCTTTAAATATTCTTGAAGTTGTGCTAGCACTTGGTGGGTCCAGGGAGTCCAGCTCAGCAATTTTGGCTGCTCCCCTGCAGGTGGGGCCTGGCTCTTTCTGAAAAACTCTTTCTACCCCATCTCCTGGGGCTGCTCTGCAGAAGCAGCACTTGGAGGGGCCGGGGGCTGTGGCAGGGAGAGATGCAGGAGATCCTGGTGCCCAGATAATCACTCAGGGGGCTTTGGGGGCCACCTTGTCTCCGAAGAGGGAGCCCGTGGCTCTGGGCAGAGATTTCTGCACCTGCACTGCCACTGGCATGGCCTGGGGCAGGTGCAGAGAGAGGCAGCTCAGTTCACCCCTTGCCCCTGTGGCCTGTACTGTGGCTGGTAATGTTTTAGACCATTTATCTTTAGGATTAGTCACTTAGTTGTAGGACAGACAGTGATTCTGACAAGTGTATCTTGGACTTGTGTTTTATTTAGGAAGTTCAACTTGAAAAATTCTCTTTTCTGCTCCCTTAATAAATTACTGACGAATCATTCAATTCATCAGTGCTGATGTGCCCTAAGCACTGCCTGGGGATTCATTATCGTCACTTTTAGGGCTGTCACTCTCTCCTCCTCTAGTCAGGAATGTAAGCAGAGACTTGTTAATGATGCTTTCAGGGATGCCAAACTCACCCTTGGGCTCTGCTCACTGCACACAGAGGCTCAGATCTGGGTGGGAGTCGGAGAGGTTCCCAATTAGGTGCTTTTGATACTCAGAACCTCTTGTCACATGAGCAGCAGCTCACATGTGGCAGCTGCTGCATCGCTGACCGTGGCAACTTCAGCGCTGAACGTGTGGCAGAGCTTCCAGCAGCTGCTCCTGAGGAACAGGTGGGATTTACCAGCCACTTTCCTCCCTTTGCTCCTTGGGAGCTGACATCCGCTTTGGTCCTTCCCCATCCTCACAAACAGCCGTGCCAGGGTGCAGAGGAAGCTCTGGTGCCCCCCTGCTCACTGCTGTGCTTCTCCATGTGCTGGGTGGAGGTGGTAGCCATGGGGCTGGTGGTGGCCATGGGGCTGGTGGTGGCCATGGGGCTGGTGGTGGCCGGTGCTGCCCGTCCTGCTCTGGAGAAGGCATCTCATGGGCTGACGAACCTGAGATTGACCCTGATGTTTCACCATTCTCAGGTCAGACAGTCCTCGAGGTGCCCCTCACTGGGGCAGATGCCGACCCCCCTGCCATGTGCCTCACACCGTGTACTTGCCCAGATCTCCCAACCTCTGAAGAATTAGGAGGAGGCAACAAAGAAGCAGCCCCTTGGCTCTGTTTTTATGGTGGGGATGTCTGTGGAACCCACCCAAACCTCCTCACATTGCCCTTCATGCTCCCATCAAGGAATCACATTTGTGATTGGAAAAGCCCTCTAAGATCACCAAGCCAAACCATTCCCTCAGCATGACCAAACCCATCACTAAACAGTGTCCCCAAGAGCCACATCTGCACTTCTTCTAAATCATTTCAGGGATGCTGACCCACTACTGCTCTGTGCAGCCTGTTCCAGTGCTGGACAACTCTTTTGGTGAAGTTTTCCCTATTTTCCAACGTGAACCCTTCCCAGGTAGAATCTGAGGGTGTTTCCTCTCATCCTGTCACTTATTCAATGTTGACTTCTGAAAACCCTGCTAACAGAGCAGAATGTTTGATACCTGGGAGAAGAGACCACCCTACCAGGCTACACCCTCCTTTCAGGGGGTTGAAGGAAAAATGAATGTTAAAAGCTTATCAATCAAAATGAATGAACTTAGTACAAAATTGAAGGGAAGGGTTTTTCCACTGACAAGCTTAGTGCAAGAAGAGAGCGTGTCTGGAAAGCTGTTATAAAAATCACAGCAAAAGGTATCTGTGGTCTGTTTTCAGCCCCTTTCTGGATTTCTTACTTTGTTTGGGTCCAAACACGCTCCCACTTCTGTGGTGGGGACTGAGCCAGATGCAGCTCTGAGTACTCCACACACAGCCAGGACTGTTCAATGGAGGGACTCTGGATTTCCTTCAGAGAAAAGGAAGAAAAATCTTTCTGACAGGAGCAAAGGACCTGTGGAACCACCGCCCAGCTTTACCTTCTCCAATATTTCCATTGGAAATCTGAGCAGCTTTGAGTGATTTTAAGGTTTGTACTAGGGGCTTGCAAAGATGAAAAAGAAGAGGAAAAAGCCAATTAGAATTAGTTTTTCCAAGCAAGGTGAAGTTTTAGTAAGTTTGGTACAGAAAATTAAGTATAGCAGAATCCTCTCAACTGGCCCCAAGAAGAATAGCGGGAAATACAAAAATAATCAGGAATCATTTGCAGAAGGAAATAAAATAAGGTGCAGGGCAGTGCCTGCCTTACCTGCGAAGCCAGGACCAGCTCTCCTGCACCGCTGCCAGCCTGGGCCCCTCTGGCCTGCTCTCCTCCCCCTGCCACCCCCGTGCTGTGTTTTATGGCCTTCCTTGTCACCCGGCTGAGCTGAGCTGGGCCACAGCGAGCTGCCACGTTCTCTGCTGGCTTCCTGTTTGCTCATCGAGCGGCTGCGGTAAAATTTCCATTACACGCTGGACAGGCAGGGTGGTGGAGAGAAGTGAAGCAAAAAAATGAAACCCCAACACGACTCTGTGTTTTAGTGGTTCTCTCAAGTCTTTTGAAAATGGGAAAGTGCTGTTAGATGGAGACAGGTGAGAAGGGGTGCCCCGGCTGTGGGAACTGCAGACCATCCTCCAGTCTCTGTCCAGCTGCTCTGGGTTCCCCCTCCCTGTCCCCAAGGGGATAGAGATGTCCTGCTCCTCAGTTCAACAAGAAGATCCCCCTTCCCACCCCCACCTCCAAAAAAATGTTTCCCAAATGCTGCCTCACTGAATGGAGCCACAAGACAAAGCTCTGTCCTGCTCTGAGCAGAGGGTGTGGGGCTGTCTGCATCCCCCTTCACTCTGTCTCAGCCAGCAGTTCCTCCAGCAATGTATAAGCTAGAGGGGAAAGATCTGGAGGAGCACAATTTATTTCAATCTTTCATTTATCCTCAGTGTGTGCAGAAGAGCCATGTTGGCTGTAAAACAGAGGAGGGCAAAAGGGAAGGAGGAAAACTGCCTGCCATGAAAATATGGAACCTGTCAAAGGATCCAGACCCATCTGGAGCAATGTCTCTTGGTCTGGAGGGGAAAAACGACATGGCTGGAATGAGTTGAGCTGTAAAGTCCCTTCCAGCTCCTTGTGGGATTCTATGATTCAACAAACGTAAACTGCAATGAGCAGAGACACCTTCTGCTATCCCAGGTTGCTCCAAGCCCTGCCCAACCTGGCCATGAACACTTCCAGGTATGGGGCAGCCACAGCCTCTCTGGGCAACCTGTGCCAGGACCTTATCACTCTGACAAGGAGGAATTTCTTCCCAATGTCCAATCTAACCCTGCCCTCTGTCTGTTTGGGCCCATTCTCACTTGTCCTGTCAGCTCAGTTCAAAGGCACTGAGGTCAAATAAAGTCTTTTAAATATCTTTGATGTTTCTAAATACCTCTGTGGTGAGTGAGCTTGGCCAAGGATCACTCTAAGCAGCAGATGGCTTAGATGCGTTTGATTTAAGGTGCTGCTGAAAGAGTTTCCAGTGGCACCAGGTAAACACCTTCGTGTGTGGCCTGTAGGATAAATCAGCTGATTGCTGTGCACAGCACTGCTCGCTCAACAGCTTCAAAATAACCCCATTTTCCACCACCGTTTCAATGTCAACTTCTGAAAACCTGCCTCTGCTAACAGAGCAGAGTGCTTGATGCCAGCCCCAACAAATCTCCTTGTTTATAATACATGGAAATTATCAATTTCCATTAACAATAATACGTGGAATTTAACAATTGGCCAAGATTGCACCCTGCAAAGCCATGGGCCAGACACACCCATGAAGGTCTGGAGAGCTAGGACACACTGCTCACCCCGACCCAGGTCTGGGAGGTGACCTTGACAGCACAGCTCACTCCTGTGGTGAACTACCAAGTTCTCAGATGGGTTCTGCAGCCAGCACACGTGTTTCAGCCCACAAGATCTGTGTTTTTCTGTACAAATTGGAATCAAGTGGGTAACATGTTTAAAAGGAAATTGGATTTGTCTTCTGACCCATTGTTCCCTTAGCTCCTTTCCAGCCCCAAGAAGCCCACAAGAGGGGCAGCCCCCAGTGCTGGAGCTCCGGATGCCATTACCTCAGGCAAGGAGAGATTTCATCTATTTCAGAGAAAACCAAGCCCATCTGCTGCAGAAAGAGAAAACACAACCCGAAAGTCCTCGTCTCAGGTGTTCCTGCCTCAAAATGACTGTGGTTGCTCTTTGATGGTCAAGCAGGCATTGTTCGTTTTCTTTTTTTCTGTTGGCTTTTTTTTCCTGTTGGCTTTCTTTTTTTTTAACCGCTCGGATCTATTTTTAGTGATGAGGGGATGGTGCTCAAGAGGCTCTGCCATGGGTCAGATCAGTGGGGGTTTGGGTCACTTTGGATGCCAGGCAGGAAGTGAAGCACAGCTGGTCCTGGTGGTCCTGCCATGGGCAGTGGGACCCCAAAGATGAGCAGGCGTCCCTCATAGGGGATTTGGGATTGTGATGATGGCAAGAGGATGAAGACACTGACAGAAGTGGGGACCCTGCCATGGGAGGTGGAACTCCAGTGATAGCAGGGGGCTACGGCTGAGTCCACAGGCATCTTGTGATAGCAATAAATCAAATACATTTTCTTTTTTTCCTGATTTAATGAGGGACCTTGAAGTGTGGTTTGTAATCGGGAAAGAAAGGATTTATTTTCTTTTTCATTGCTTTTCTTCAGTGTCCTCATGTTATGGAGGAGGCATTAGGGAATGTCGCCATGGTGTCCTTGTGTGCCACATGCTCCTGCCTGGGCTGGTCAACAGCAGGTGGGAGCTGGAGCAATGCCTGTCCTAGTCAGGGTCTGCACAGTGTTGGGCTCAGCCAAGCTCAAACCCCACCACTTTTGCCCTTTTTTCAGCTTGAAAACATGGCGTGACTCTGGCGGGGCGCTTTGGGCTGGTGAGGAGACCCGCTGCAACCCCCACCCTGCTGTGATGAAGCCTCGTGGCTGGGACAGCTCAGAAAGCCTTAGATCAATATCTTGGCAAGAAAAGAATGTTTTTTGTCGTGTTCCACTACCCCAGCCTATGGCCAGCCTCCGGCTGGGGGGCAGTGAGGCACAGGCAGAGGGGAGGGAGGGAGGGAGCCGCCTGCCGCCCACACAGTGTTTCCGATGCGGCGTTTGCTACCAGCAGTTTGTCACAAACCAAACAAATTCTGTCTTGTAGCCCTGAAACTAAATTCGGTCTGATAGTGCTAGTAATGGTGGCCTGAGGGAGTGGAGCATGGCGGGCCGGCAGGCAGCGGGAGGGGTCCAAGATGGCGCTGCGGCGTGAGGGCAATGGCGGCAGTGGGGGTGGAAGTCACCAGAAACAGCGTTTGGGGATGAATCAGCCGTGGTTACCTCAACAGTGTGGGAGGAGAGAGGATGGCTCCGTGAATTCCAGTGGCAGGAGCAGCCCACAGGGTGGGAAGGGAGGTGATGGTTTAGTGTTTGCCAGTAGCAGGAGCAGCTGCCCAGTGGGAGCTGCTGGCAAGGGCACGGGGCTGGTTTGCTGCAGCAAAATAATCACAGAAGCATAGAATATGCTGAATTGACCCATAGAATCTGTGGAAGGGATCCATCAGCATCATTGAGTCCAACTCCTGGCCATGCACAAAGTCTAATACATGTGCATAAGAGCCTTATCCAAACCTTTCTCGAATTCAGACAGACCAGGTAGTGCAGCTTCTGAGTAAAAACGTGACGCTACTGGGGAAAGTGCAGATCTGAGGCAAAAAAGGGATCTGCTAAGGAAAAATGGTGACTCCAGCACTGCCCTGGGCTGCCTGTTCCAATGTCTGAGCATCCTTTCAGTGAAGAAATTTTCCCTAATATCCATTCTAAACCTCCCCTGGCACAATTGTTTCCTCTTGTCCTGTTATACGTTACCTGATGGCAGATGCCAATAATGCTGGGGGAGAGGAGGTGCTTTGCCCCCCAGAGTGACATTTGGATATCCCATCCCTGGAAGCATTCAAGGCCAGGTTGGATGGGGTTCAGAGCTTGTGAAGATGTCCCTGTCCATGTGTTGCTCCTGCACAAACCTGGTGACCCACTGCTGCTGACCTGCTGCTCCAGCCTAAACCCCCCATGCCTGCCTGTCCTCCCATGTGTGTGCTCATGAGCTCTCCTTCCACCCACACAGGGAACTATTTTTAGCATACACTAATCAAGTGTCAGTGTTGGCTCCGAGTGTGGCTTTCAGTGGAGGGCTCCTTCTCTTATGAAGTGCTGGCAGGAACTTGGGTATGTGTTTTCTTTTATATCTAGTTGAGAATTTGCACAATGTGCTGCAGAGCAATGGTGGTTATTTTGGGCTCATCACACCCAAGCCCACACTGAGTGATCACCAGGTGATTCTCCAGTTTGGTGAGAGCTTGGCAGGGCATCATCCTCCCATCCCGTGCTGCCAGCAGCACCTGCTTGCCTTGCCTGACCCCTCAGGAGCTAGCTCCAGGTCAGGGATACCCAAAAATGAGATAGATATGCTCCTCTTGGGATATTTATCTCCTGCACAAAGGTGTAGGGTTGGTACTTTGAATCCTGCATGAAGGGAAAACGTGCTATGTTCAGCCCTGGTGGTCACAGCTTCCTGTGGCTGAACCCCTCTCCTGCAGGGCCAGCTCCCCTTCCACTGTGGTCACCCTGCTCTGTGACAGGTCAGACCCTGGTCACTGTGTCCTGGGTCAGCTACAGAACCTGCTCCTCTGATTCAGCAAGAGCTGGGGTTGGGGTGAGCTCTGTTTCACTTTGGCTGACAAACTCACAACAGGCACTTGGTGCTTCTTCCGCTGAAGTTGTGATATGATCTGAGCTGAACCTCATAGAATCACCTGAGTTAGAAAAGACCCACAAGGATCATTGAATCCAACTCTTGGCCCTGCACAGGACACACCAACAATCCCCTCATATGCCTTAGTGTTGTTCAAATGCTCCTTGAGCTCTGGCAGCCTTGGGAGCTTGTTTTAGTGTCCAACCACCCTCTGGGAGAAGAACTTTTTCCTAATATCCAATATAAAACACCCCATGACACAGCTCCAGCTACTCCCTTGGGTCCTGTCACGGGTCATACACAGAGATCAGAGCCTGCTCCTCCACCTCCCCACAGGAGCAAGTTGCAGACCCCAACAGTTTCTCCCCTCAATCTCCTCCAGGCTGAACAAACCAAGTGACCTCAAGCTGCTCCTTGTATGGCTTTTCCTCCAGGTCCTTCACCATCCTTGTGTAGCTCCTTTGGATGCTCTGTAATAGCTTTGGTTTCCCTTCAGGCAGGAGGCACTGCCTTCTACTCTGGCACCGAGTTTGGATTGGGATTGAAGGTGTGGTATTCTTGACCTCCCACCACAGCTTACGACATCTCCCCTCCCAGGACTGTAGTCTTGAAGGGCCACAAATCCTTCTAGGCACCCATGGGAAGTGACAGAAAAAGACAGGCTCCATTCAAGAAAACCAGAGAAAAAATTTATTATTCTCCTTTATAAAATATCTCCAATAAGTTATATAGGCAAATATTTAAATTAAAATAAATTAACTCCGCTCTATGCTGGGACACGCGACTGTCCATAAAGTCAAACTAGGATTTATGTTTCTCTGAAAAAATATGCCCTAGATCTCCGATGTAAGATTTGAAAAAAATATCTATGCTTGGTGAGAGGAAGGAGAAATCTGCACTGGACAGAGGGGTTAAGGTGCGGTGCTGAAGCTGCCTGGTGCCAGTGGCACCTCCACATCCAGCTAAGTGCTAAGAGCATCCTCATCGTCGCTCCAGTCAGGAGGAGCGTCCGTCCCGAAGTACCGATCACCAAAATTCCCTGTGGGGAGAGAAAGTCAGAGTGCAGCACTGCAGGAGCCCATCCTCCTGCCTGTCCTCAGCAGGCAAGGGAACCAGAGCAGGTTTATCTGACAGCTTGAACAGCAGGAAAAATTGAGTGGCAGCAAAACTGGAGCAGCCTGTAGGCTGGTTTAACACCCGGTGGAAGGTGTTTCCTGGCACAGTAGAGGTGAGGACAGAACAGTGAGCTTATTTTGGGTGAACTTGTGGAAGGTGGCAGTTTAGGGAAGGAGGTGGGCACAGGGCTGCTCCAGTTGCCCCAGCCTGACTTCTCTGCCTGGGGCTGGAGGAGGCTCATGGAATGTGGAATGGCTCCTGTTGCTGACAAGATGATGGCTGCCCCACAGCCCTCAAAGCCAGCATGGTGACTCTGACACCCACCTGGCTGCAGGACCCAGGAGGGGTCCTAGGGCTCTGGGTAGTATAAGACCAGACCTAAACTGCTGCTGACAACCAGGGCTTCATGTCCTCGCCCCACCAGAAGCACTAAAAATCCCCTCACTGCAAGTCATTCCTACCCAGACACTCACCAATGCCAGGGATTATCCGAAAGAGGTCATTCACCTTCTTGTCCACAGCCGTGGTGATGATCTTCACCCGGGGGAACGCATAGGCGACTGAGTGCACACCCATCTCTGCCATGAGCAGGGAGAGCAGAAAGATCTTGTCCTCTGGGACATCATGATCCTACAGGAAATGCACAGGGATAGCTCAGGGTGAGTTACCCCAGCCTGTGCTGTGCACCCTGACACCCTCCTTCCTGACATCCTCCTTCCTGACACCCTCCTTCCTGCAGAGGAGCCAGTTCCAGGCACATCCCCTTGGCATGGCTGGGGATGGTGCTTTGCAGGTTGCTCCAGAGCCAGCCCCCCACCCAACCCATCCGTACCAGCAGCACCCTCACTGCCATCATGGCTGCGGCGCCCGTGGAGACCGTGCAATCCATCAGGATGACGTGGTCTTCACTGATGTCCTTTGGCAGCCGCAGGTAGTGGAGCTGGTTGGAGGAAAGAGAGAGCAGCTTAGAGGCTGCAGACGAATGGAGCAACCTGAGCCCTTCTATTTGAGGAATGAAGGATCCCTCCTGCCTCTCTGTCCCTGGGACCCTGGCTGTCAGTTCAGAGCCAGCACAAACACTCGGCAGCAAACCAGCCCCTGTGTGCACAATCCCGCTGGCAAAACCCACTTGAGCAGCTTTCAAAGCACTCAACCCTGGCCAAGACAAGCTCCTGGGCTGCAGAAGGGCTGTCAGGAAACACCTGAGCCATGCCCCCACCCTGCACATCAGGAGACATCCTCAGCTTTACCTCGGGCTCGCCAGTGTTGCAGTTGGTCTGGATGAGGATGGTGCCGATGCGGACGTCCTTGCACACCGCGCGCAGCGCCGGCTCCATGGTCTCTCCTGCTCGCAGGATGGACACCCCGGTGATCTGCAGCACATGGCCAGGGTGGCTGCACCATGTAAAAGCTGCCACCACCCCACACTGGGTCTCAGCAGCAAGGGACTCTAATGGGCACCCCAAATGCACATCCCTTCCAAGAGGGCTGCCCCACTCCAAGTCCACCCTCAGTGAGGGGGCATGAGTGGCACATTGTTGATGGCACCCTTGGTGACCAACCTGTCCTTCCTGGTGGTACAGGCTGTCATACTCATGATAGCAGGTACCAAAACTCTGTTGGTGCCAGGGCCAGCCCAGCCAGGGCTTTCAGTGCACCCCCACAGGGCAGGTCTGAATAGTGCTTTGGTTTCCACTTACTTGCTTCCCGCTGTATGTCCTCCCTTCATAGTCGTGTCCCTGAGGGGTCTGGACTGTGCAACTCTACAAAAAAACGTGTGAGAAGAGTTACCAGAGATGTGGCTCTCACAGGAGCCCTGGAGCCAGCCAGCCCTGGACCCTTGGACAGCAAGGCTGGACAAAGAGTTGTCACCCAGGGCCACAGGATTGCTCCATAGCCTTGGGGAGTCCTGGTGCTTTTTAATCTGAGGGTTCAAAGGACTCATCCGTGGGGAAGGTTGGAGGAGCAGCACCAGGACTGTCCTGGCTCCCCAGCAGTTGAGGGTTAGGAATCAGAGAGGAAACCCAGCATCTGCAGCCTTGAACTCACCTGGAATGGGAGCAGGGAGAGCGCGTGCTCAATCAGCAACCGCATCAACCTTTTGGAGTAGAAAATGAACTCGTCTCTACTGGTCTCCTTGTTTCTAGAGGGGAGGGAAAGGCAACGTCAGCTCTGACCAAAATGCATCCCAGGAGATGCTAGCAGAGGTCTGGCAGTCCCTGTCCCTTCCTCGTTCTCGTTTGTACCATCTGAGCCTGAAAGTGTGGTGTCTGTTTCAAGGTAAAAAGCAGAAAAATTGTTGGCAAAATGACTGAGCAGTAACTGCACAGCTCCTCTATGCAGGGGCCACCCCCATCTGCCCTGTCTTGTGTCTCCAAGCCACACAAACAGGCAAAAATGGGACTGGGAAGGCCAGAGACAGGCCAGCCCATCCCAGCAGCATCTGAGCCCCATCCCACCCCAGGAGCCACAGCAGGGGCTTTACCTGATGATGGTGTGCATGCCCCTCACCTGAGGGGTGCTCTTCAGCACACTGAGGGTCTGAGGAAGGGGGTGGCACTGGTGGGCAGAGGCCAGGGCAGCCCTGAAAACCAAACACATTGTCAGAAGGTCTGGGGCAGGCTGCCCGAGGGCTGGAGCACAGCACATGGCCAGAGCCATCCTCCCAGATGTCATCTCACACTGCAAACACACACAGAGGCTGTCCAGCTGAACTGAGCGAGCAGCCAGCCCTGCCTGGTCCCTGCCATGGCAAAGGGACCTGCATCCACAAACCAGGGTCACTGGAGTTAGGGAGACCTTGCAGCCCAAGGACCTGCCCTTCCTGCTGGGCAGCTGACCCAGGACCACAGAATGGTTTGGGTTGGAAAGGATTTTAAAGACCATCTTGTTCCAACCCTGTGCCATAGGCAAGGCCACCTCCCACTAGACCAGGTTAATCCAAGCCTCATCCATCTTGGCATTGAACACTTGCAGGGATGGGGCAGCCACAGATTCTCTGAAGGTGGCTGGCCTATCTTGGTTCCCACTGTTTGGGAAGTAAGTAGAAAAAGTCAAAATATTCTCCTATTCCAGAACCTTATCTGTTGATGGATCTTGGACTCATGGGGTGAGAAGGCGCTGTTGTGATCATTTGTGACCTACAAGTGCCAGATGTCACCAGGAATTGGACAGGCAGCCAGGCTGGCAGCACTGGCACATATCTGGAATGTGACTATTTTAGAGACCACTTGGCCCATTCCAAATTGGGAACAGCTTCAAGACTTTATGGCTGGACAGGACTGGCTCTGTGTGACTCATTCCACATAACGAATAGGGCTGGGAGCTATTCTGGGATCAAGGGAACACCATTCATGGGGAAGTGCACAATGGAGCCCCATTAGTCACTTCTCCCTGTGAGAGCAGCAGTAATGAGAAGGTCACATTTGGCTTCCACAAGGCTGGGCAGGATGGACAAGCTACTTTGTCTGGGAGGAGGGCTGGGGTTGGAAAGCCACACGTCAGATCACACACGTGCCAGCGGCTGCATCCAGCAAAAAACACAGATGTTGGGGAGGCAGAGAAGAGAGCAAATGAAAGCACTGAATGATTAAGATTTCAAATCAAGCAAAAACCTGGATTAATGGCACACAGAGGCACGCAAGCAGAGAGGAAGACAGAGAAGATGGATAGGCATGGAGGAGGGCATTGCTTGAGGCCTCCATCCACATAGCCATCTCCTGGTCTTGGCCAACCAACACCAAACGAGACATTCCCAAGGCCTGTGGGTACTTAAGGGCTCCTTCTTGCTTTATCAGTCCTGAGTAGCAGCCAAAAGCCCCCATGCAGGGAACGCTTCAGAGAGCCAGGACAGCTGGCAGCCATGCAGAGAGCATGGATGGGTTGTGGCTCCCTCATGGGCTTGCCTGTTGTGTGCAGACCCCATTGCTGGTTTGGGACAAGCAGCCCTCAAGGCCCTGGCCCTGCTGTCAGTGAAGCGAGCTCACTCCGTTAGTCGCTGTCCCGTGGGTTAGAAGCCCTCAGAGATGCTCCTGTGCCAGGGCTGTGCTGCTGGCAGCACCCACAGCTCTGCCCCCACAGCTCTCCCTTCCCTCCTCCTGCCAAAGCTGGCCTGGGGACACAGCCCTGCCTAAACCCCTCTCAGCCCCTGGGATGCCAACACATGTGGTGGTGAGGGTGTGAGCCCTGCCTTGGGCAGGTGCTGGTGCTGGCATGGGGGCTGCCAGCTCACCTGCTCTGTGGGGCAGAGAGGGTCCTGACACAGGGCCACACATGGCTGGGTTTGCCCAGGTTACAAACTGCTGTTACCTAAACCAGAGGAGCTGCTTGGGTCATCTCCCATCACCACAGCTCAGCAAGGAGCACAGGACTGAGCTTGCCACTGGAACTTTTCCCCTCCATCACTGCCAGGTCCATGTCACAGCATCCCACCATGCCAGTGGAATGGGGAGCCCCTCTCCTGTCACGGTGTGACCTTACTCCTGCTCCCTGCCACAGATGCCAAGGGTTTTCCAACCTCCATGAGCAGTGGGAACACCTCCCCAGCATCCTGAACTGTCAACAGACCCCCCAGAAATGCTGTCAGCATTGTCACCAAGTTTTCCACACCTTCCTTCGACACCCATGCAGTGTGGGGGCAGGGAAGTCTGGATACCACCCAGCTTGGATGCCACTCAGTGTTGTGGGGGTCTCTCCATGGTGCCTTCTGGGGAAACAGGTCCCATTTTTGGGATAAAGCTTCTCCTTCAAGCACCCCCACCTCTGTCTGGCCCACACAGCCCCAGCAAAGCAGGACCCCATGAGCTGTCTGCCCCAGGATCCCCCGCCCAGGTTAGTGAGGCAGCTCACCCTGCACAGCCCTCGCCCACTCCCCACCGTTAGTGCCACAACCAAAACACTGCCATAAGCATTTGTCTCCTCACATATCCCAGCGCAGCTTCCTCTGGTCACCCGGTGGGAGGGATGTTCAGGGGAGACAAGACAGGAGACACGAGAGTTTAAGAGGAGAGGGACAAACATGACATGAAACAGAGGAGAAAGCACCGTCATTAGTCAGAGGGGGGAAAAATCCCCTAATTGATTAACGGCTCTTGGACCTGCCTGGTGCCTGGGTCATCATTGTGCAGACCCAACACTCCTCCCTTGGTGACCAAGTCATGTCACCACAGCTCTCCACAGCACTGGCTCCATGAGGGGAAAGAACTGTCTGCTCTCACTGTCCTGAAGCCACAGCAGGGACACTGTCCCACCTCCATCCTAGGTAGTGCCACACTGCAGCAGTGGCTCCTGGAGTTTGGAGGGACATAGAACCATAGAATGCTGGAATGGCTTGGATGAGAAGGAACTTAAATATCAGCTCATTCCACCCTCACACCTTCCACTAGACCAGGTTGCTCCAAGCCTCATACAACCCAGTACTCAACACATCCAGGGCTCGTGTCAAGCTCTCACCCAGGGCTCCACTGAAATCGCAAAGCAAGTGTAGGCACTCAAGGCCAAAAGCCTTTGTCCAACCTAAAAATCCATCATCCAACCTGCCCTTCTCTTGGACAAACTGCTTGTGGGCTCACAGGGGTATCCTCCTCCTCTAGGATGATGATCTGCTCAAGCCTTGGAGAACATGGAAAGCCAAGAGCACTGCAAACAAGGAGACAAACCTGGCTCTGAACAGAACATCATCTGCAGGGAAAACTTTCCTTCCCCTGGGCTCACCTGGACCTGCCTTGGGCTGACCATGACTGGAGAAGGCCAGCAGGCTGAGGGAAGAGCTCAGCCCTTCCAGCAGCCATCCACTGTGTCACCCCCTGCCCATCCTGGGAGGGCAGGAGGGAGTGTGATGCCTCCTGTCCCTCCCTGCCAAGACAGGGCTGTGACGGAACATCCAGACAGGCAGCCATGAGCACGTCTTATTTTGGAAACTTATTTTTTCCCCCTGAGAACAAAGGCTTTGAAGAAAAAAAAAAAGGGAAAGAAGAAGAAAGAGAGAGAGAGAAAGGGGTGACCATCTCCCAGGAAGGCTTCAGGGAGCATCCTTGGCTCTTTGTGGAACATGCTATCTAGCAGGAAGCAGACAAGAGACATCCAGCTACAAAGGAGATGATGCAGTCAAGGCATTTCAAACACGTACACGGCTGCCTTTCAGGGCTGACATTTCAAACAAGGGCTATTAAACTGCGCCATGGGTTGATATTTAAAGACACAATTGGCAAAGGGCATGCCAAGCTGATCGGGACCTTGGGGGTGGGGAATATTGATTGGCGAGGGGAATCAGCTGGAAAGAGCGCTGGCTCCAGGAGCAGGGCTGGATGCTGAGAGTGTGGCAGGAGGGATGGAGAACAGGCTGGGATGGGAGCACTGTGCCTCAGCATGGGCTGGCTGCTCTGGCTCCTGCTGCCAGGCTCCAGGAGGAATATCCACCTGGGAGTGCTGGTATGGAACCACATTTCCAGCAGGAGCACAGTCAAACATGGGGAAAGCTGGACAAGAAATATCCTAAAGATGCTAAGGTCCTACCTGTGCTCTGAGGGAATAACTGGGAAGGCAAGCATGCTTCCCCAGGAGCCAGGGGTTTCAGAATGAAAACAAGCCTTGCATGCCCAAGGAAGGCACCACTTGCTTTAAATCCCCCAGAATTCACCCATCTGAGTGGGGAAAGGCACTCCCTGCCTATCCCCAGCCATTTGCTTGGCCAGGAGATGCAGCCCTGGAGCACAAGAGCCACAGAGACACCTTGGACTGGGGTGAGATCTAAGCATTCAGGTTTTATCCTACCAGCACAAAGCCCTCCCTGTGTCCCCACCACCGCCAAACAGCAGTGACTTCAGAACAACTGTGACATTTAGATGAAGCCATTCCAGACAAGAGGATGGGAATTGCTTGTGGTGGAAACAATTGTATTTGCCAGGCACATCTCACTTGATGTGACTCTCCATCCACCCCACTCCTCTTGCAGAGAGATAGCAGGGCTGGGGGAAACCATAGCAGCAGGAAAGCACTGGGGCTACAGCAGTGGCAACAGATTTGGGTTTTTGCAGGATTTTTTTTCCAGGTTTTCTGTCAAAGGCATAAATGGAAGCCTTAAACAGAACATAAAACCACCTGTGGGTGTGGTGATCATGGAGGTGTTTCCAGAGGTCAGAGTTACCTTTCCAAACTTACTATTGTAAAACTTCTAACACTTTATGGATATATTAAGTACCAAATTTTTAAGTGCAAAAGATCACCTGTACTGAGCAACTCTTTGACTAAGGAGGAGAAAGGAAATTTTGTAGGTGCATAAGTATCTATATATACACACATATACATATATATATATATTTAGTTTTAGATATATATATATATATATATATATATATATATTTGCACACATATTAGTCTCCTCTCTACTGTTATTCCTGCCATTTTTAAAGCAACAGATTTCTCTTTGTACTAAAGAGCACTTTTCCACCTGGACCTCCAGACATAGAGGGAAGCTTACGTGTCTGTATGGAAATGTCAGGCCCCAGGGTGTTAAACAAGCAAAGGAAAATAAAACATCCACTTGTCTAGTCTAGGAAGTGAGTGGCTGAGGCAGAAATAAGTAAAGCAGAGCCTTTTCCCTGTTCATCTCAGTTATTTTAAAAGCTCTTTGTATACCAAATGTAAATCTTAAGGTTACTTGAGTTGCATATCTCCATGAAATGATGGAGATCTAAATGGAAATCCATCCTCAGTAATGCATTCCCTCCGCTCCCTACAAGAATACCTGAAAGCCTAGGTGGCTTTTTAATGGAAGCAAGAGAGCTGAAATCCCATCTGGAGCCCCATGCTGCAGAGGTTAAGTAAATCAAAATATATGTGATATCATCCACCTGCAGATACTGAGAAATTAGAAATCCTGCTTGACTTGGGCAGCAGGACTTTCTCAGTCCTCTAGAAATGGTTCTGCATCCAGAAGCTGTGGGGAAGTTGGCACCTCTGGCCATGTGAAGCTGTTACGCTCCTTTGGGTGCCACCAGGCAGATCCCTGTGTGCAGCGAGGGGTCCAGGGCTCCCACCACACCCAAGATCACAGACTGGTTTGGGCTGGGAGGGACCTTAAAGACCATCTTATTTCACTCCCTGCCATGGGCAGGGACACCTTCCACTATCCCAGGTTGCTCCAAGCCCTGTCCAACCTGGCCTTGAGCACTTCCAGGGATGGGGCAGCCACAGCTTCCCTGGACACCCTGTGCCAGGGCCCCACTGCCCTCACAGGGAAGAATTCCTTCCTATTATCCAACCTAAATTTCTCCTCCTTTAGTTTAAAACCATTCCCCCTTGTCCTATTACTTTCTGCCCATTTAAAAAGTCACTGTCCACCCTTTTTTCAAAGTGCTTTGACTAACCTAATAATTGATGTTTAATGATCTTTATTCATCAGGGATGGAGAGTGGCTCTGAAAATCACTCATTTTAGAGGACGAAGAGAAACAAAAGAGAATCTCAGGATGCAAAGCCTCCCCTCCTGCAGAGACCAGGCATCCCCAGGTACAAACCTGGCCCTGTCCCAGCTTCAGGGGTCTGTGCTCAAGCTGGCAGTACCTCCCTGGGGAGCAACCCTGTCCCTGCCATCCCAAAGCCAAGGGCACGGTGGCCTTTTGTCGCCGTGGAGGGTGACGAGGCCGCGCGCTCCGCGAGCTGCCGGTCCCGCCGTGGGCCGGGGTGAGGCCAAGCAGTGCCTGGCATTGGAAATGCCTCGGCTGCACAGACAGGACAGAGTGAGGGCTCTTACCTGACACTGAGTTCACGCTGCGGCAGCAACACAAAGACACAACGCAACCGGTATTAAGCATTGTCAACACCAGGGTCGTTTCAAGATAAAAAAAAAGGAAAAATAGGAGTATTTTCCTGAATTCACATGCAGCCTTTTGCCCTTCTTCCCCTCCCCAGGTAAATGAAAGCCCTCCCCAAGCCAACCCCTTGCCTGGCTCACAGTGGCACCCTGGAGGTGCTGGGTTTGTTGTGATATTCCCTGTCTGGATCCCAGGAGCTGGGGAAACAGCCATTCCCCTTTCCTGGACTCTGCCTCAGGGCTGGGTGCCCTTCTCAGCCTGGCACTAGCAGAGATGCTGGGGCTTCAATCCTTCCTCCTGTGACTGAGGGTTTAGAAACCACCCTCCCAACCAGAGTTTAGTTCTGGGAATTCAGGCAGCCAGGTAGTCCAGGAGGAACCTGCCAAGACACCTTTGCCAGGAGCAGTCCCTCCAGAGCAGGCATGGGAAGCCAGATGCCAAGCCATGCCAGCTCCCATCCCAGAGCTGAGCAGCTCCTGCCTCCTAGGAGCTCCAAAACAGACTTGAAACAATCAAGCCCTTTACTTTCCAGTTAATCTATCTGCAGGTCACACTCCCTGCATCACTCTGAACATTTCCACAACTGAAACATCACCAAAACTACAACTGTGGGGTGTGAGGAGACTGCTGCTCAGGGACAGCAACACAAAATGCCATCAGTTCATTGCAGGGTCCCAAACCACTGATCAGGACTGGCCCAGGACAAACAGGAGAAGATTTTAAGCCACCAGTGGGGAAGTGATGGAGCATGTGCCTGGATTGGGGCTCAAATGTGACAAGACTTTGAATTTTGAAACTCAGAAGCTGCATACAGCACAGATGTGGGAAAGTGGGCTCCTGACTGGAAAGACTGTGCAGCAGGGTCTGCATGGGAAGGAAGAGGAGAAGCCCAAGAGCAGTGGAGGGTTTGGGGCAATGCTGGCCCTGGGAGGGCTGCGGACAGGGGGACATATCCCTCGGATCACAGGAGGGTGGCTGGTTTGTCCCCTCATGACTTGCTGTCCCAGGCAGGGAAGGAAGCTGCTGCTGCACCACAGCTGGCAGAGGTGCCAGGACCAACCAGAGCACAGGGACAAGGCAGTTTCCTTCACTGGACTGAGGGAAAGGGCTGGGAGGAGTTCACAGGAACTCCCACACCTGGAGCACAGAAGCCAGGCCACTCCCGCCTGGGCACCCAGAGCACAGCTCCCTGCCAGGCAAGGCTGTGAACCACCCTCAACACCCAAGGACCAGGCACCTCTTACCTCTTCCAGCTGGCTGTGGACATGCTGAACAATCAGGTCGATGGCCACAGTGTTTCCACTCCCTGGAGTGACCCAAAAGCAAAAGAATCACAGAATCAGAATTGTAAAGGTTGGAAAAAGTCCTCTAAGATCATCAAGTCCAACCATTAAATCAGCACTGCCAAGCCCACCACTAAAGTATATCCCCAAGTGCCACATCCACACACCTTGTAAATCTCTCCAGGGATGGTGACTCCACCACTGCCCTGGGCAGCCTGTGCTAAGGCTTGACAACACTTTTGGGGAAGAATTTTTCCCTGACATTCAACCTGAACCTCTCCTGGTGCAATTTGAGGCCATTTCCTCTTGTCCTGTTACTTTATACCAGGGAAAGAAAAGTCACCCTGGTCAAGATCACAGGTTTCTTCCTCACTATGCTCAAAACCACACTGCTTCCCAAAAACAGCCCTTTCCTTGCAAAGCAGTTCCAGCTTTTATTAAATCCTTATTGAATAATCTGTTACTGGATATCTCCAAGTCAGTTCCAGCTCTTAAGCCACTGTGGAGCTGGTAGGGGAGAAGACTGGCTGAGGAAAAACCACAGACTTTTCCCACACTTTTGTGCAGAGACCCTCAGTTGGAAGGACCTTTGCTTTGGCAGGGACCAGCCACTCTGTCTCCATGCCCACCAGAGAGAGGTCCAGGGACTCTGAGGTTACAAAAGGCATGCCATGGGGAACACAGGACTGCCACAACTCGGCTCCCTTCACGTCTTTCTGCCCAGCACCAGCCTCAGTCCAAGGCTGCTTTTACTGCTCTGCCTAGGGCTGGGGATACACCTAGGGTTGGGGTTACACCTAGGGTTGGGGTTACACCTAGGGTTGGGGTTACACCTAGGGTTGGGGTTACACCTAGGGTTGGGGTTACACCTAGGGTTGGGGTTCAGAAAACCACAAAGCCCAGAGCTGAGGGCAGAGTTCTCTGAGGTGTCTCAGGGGTGCCACTGAGGACAGCCCTGGGCAGGTACCTCGGGGGACAACGATATCTGCCAGTCTCATGGTGGGCTGGATGTACTGGTCGAAGGCAGGCTTGACAAACTTGTTGTACTGCTTGATGACACCCTCGATGTCCCGGCCACGCTCGCTGATGTCCCTGCGCAGGCGGCGCACCAAGCGGATGTCCGAGTCCGTGTCCACGAATATCTTCAGATCCAAGAGCTGAAAGGAGAGGGGAAAAATCCCACCTGGTCAGGTCTGGGACTCAACCCACCTTCCCCTGCTGCCTCAAGTGGGGCTGAGCCCAGCTCCTGCTTAACAGGGCCTGGCTCTGCTCTGGCCTGTGTGGAGCTTTTCCCTGGAACCTGGCTGGTGCTGCTGTGAGCCCCTTGCTGCCGCCTTATTCTCGTGTCCCCTGAGACCTGTCCTGCTCCAAACTCTGTCCCTACTGCTACCCAGCTCCAACACTTTGGCTGGATGTTATTTAAGAGCGAGAAGGAGACAAGAGGAGTTACTGTCTGTGATGCACACCAAGCACTGGCTTGTTAATCAAAGAACCCTTAGATGGTTTGAACTGGAAGGGGCTTTAAAGATCATCTCATTCCAAGCCTCTGCCACAGGCAGGCAATTAATGCTGGAAAGGAGCCTAGCACAGAAGGGCAGCTCGTGACTGTGTCCTTAATTGCAAGAGGCAGGAGTGGGATGCTGAGTGGAGTCTCCTGGGGGATTCACACAGCTGTCCACTGGAGGTCATCCTTGCTCCAGAAAAGTGCAGCCCAAGCGCTCACTTGGCAGGGAGGAAACTTTTTAGACAGAACTTGGCTGAGTCTGTGTATGGTTCACTGCCTGCTGCAGCATTTGTCAGGCTGCAAAGATGCTCCAAGGGATGGGGACAGGCTGAGGGAGCTGGGGTTGTACAGCCTGGAGAAGAGAAGGTTCTGGGGAGACCGTAGAGCCCCTTCCAGAATCCAAAGAAGCTCCAAGAGAACTGGAGAGCTTGGACAAAGGCCTGGAGTGACAGAGCAAGGGTGAGTGTCTTCACACTGACTGACAGAAGGGTTAGATGGGATATTGAGAATAAATTGTTCCCTGTGATGATGGTGAGACCCTGGCACAGGGTGCCCAAAGACGCTATAGCTGCCCCAGCCTTGGAAGGGTTCCAGGCCAGGTTGGACAGGGCTTGGAGCAGCCCTGGTCTAGCGGAAAGTGTCCCTGCCCATGGCAGGGGGTGGAAAAAGATGAGCTTTAAGGTCCCTTTCAATCCAAACCATTCTGTGATCTACGATATACCCAAATAATCCCCAAGAGAGCCTGAAGTGCTGGATGATTCCATGCTAGCAACACCAGCTCTGTGCAGTAGAAGTTCAGCAGACTTTGCCTCTGGCTGTGCAAGCTGCAGCATGCAGTGTGGAGGTGGGCTATTTCTAGTTGTGTTTATGCACCAGCACTGCCAGGAATCAGGTCACCACTCAGCTCCTGTTTCCTGGGCACAAATGGCTGAGATCGAGGTATTTGCTGAAACACTTGACCTCTGCCAGGGACTCTTTCCTGGCTGCTGAGAGTCAAAACTAATTTCTCCTACCTGGGGAAGTGCTGCAGCATCTGGTGTAACCTGGAAGAGAAGGTCACCTCCCTGCTGCAGGACCTCAGGAGATCCTCACACCATCTCACCCTGGAACTGCTTCAAAACCCTTCCTCACCTTCAGGAGCTCCTTGTCTGCAAATGCCATGATGCCTTCGAAGATAATCACATTGGCACCATAGAGGGTTTTCTGTGGAGTCAAAATGGATGTGGTTAGGCACAGAACATCTGTTCAGATGTGTCCTGTCCCAGGGAATCTCTCTGGGTTGTGACTGTGACAGCTCACCCAAAAAACATACCTTGAGCCAGGCAGAGAGCAGGGGGTGACAGCATCCATCAGATGCAAAGGTCAGGGGCTGGAGGGGTCCAGTCAGCTCCCCCTCTGTGCCCCCTTGGCCATCCCCCCCTTGTCCCACCCCCTCAGTGTCCCATACCCATTCCTTCTTCCGGCTGTGGGTGGTGAAGTCGTAGATGGGGATCTTGACGCTCTTGCCTTGTTTCAGCTTCTTCAGGGTGGCGATGATGAGGTCAAAGTCAAAGGCGTCGGGGTGGTCAAAGTTGAAGTCATTGCTGGCTGCTTGCTCCTGCTGCTGCTTGGTCAGCACCTGCCACAGAGCAGAGCTTAGGGCACATGGCTGGGCAGTTCCCTCCCCACTGCTGTGCCCAGTCACCTCTTCCCTGCCCCACAAGAACTACTGGAAAGGAAAAGCCACATGGCTGTCCCTAAATCTACAACAAGTTTCTTCACCAGGGGTTCCCACACAATCCCAGATTGGTGTGGGTTGGAAGGGGACCTTAAAACTCATCTCATTCCAAGCCCCTGGGACATCTTCCACTAGAAGAGGTTGCTCTAAGCCCTGCCCAGCCTGGCCTTGGGCACTTCCAGGAATGGGGCAGCCACAGCTTCTCTAGGCAATGGCAAATTGAGGAGCCTGGCCAGGCCAAGAGGGGTGCAGCCTCACCTTGTAGAAGGAGTCCATGGACAGCAGAACCACCCAGGGGACATCAAGAGCTTCAATGATCATGGTGGCCACCGTGGTCTTCCCAGAGGCGCTGCCTCCTCCCAGACCTGCCGGGGAAAAGGTGATGAAGCCACCAACACCAGGCACAGCTCTTCCTACCACAGGCTGGGGCCCAGGTCTTGTGCTGTTGCACTAAGCTGGAGGACCCTCCAAAGAGGGAAGTCACAGGTACTCCAAGAGATTATCCCAGAAAATGTCAAATGGCATGTACTGGAACATGCCAGCAACATGCCCAGCAAGAGCTGGGAAACCTATCATTGAATGGGAATGTAACATGGGGAGTGCTGGCATGGGAACTGGTCCAGACTGAAGCCCTAGGAACTTGTGAGAGCCCCAGGAGCTGAGGGAATAAGAAGCAGAATGTGGTGTCCTACAACCCATCACCTGCACACTCTCAGGTTCAGCCCACCCAGTCAATGCAGGACCTACCACAGGGACTCCCCCTGCTCCTGTCCAGGCTGGAGCCAACCTCAAATTTCCAAGGAGGCTGTGGGGCAGGACTCCCACCAAGATCTCCCGGAGAGCCACGGGGCAGGTGGCACGGATGCTGCCTGGGCAGTGCAGAGGTGACCCACCTATGACAAAGGCCTCCTTGGACTGCGTGCCGTGCTCGTTGTACCAGGGTGGCCGGCCCGCGGTGTAGATGGTTCTTTTGCTGGTGCGCAGCAGCGGGGGCTCGGACTTGCACTGGCTGGTGGTCCGCTTGCGGGGGGGCTTGGTGGAGCCCACGGCGGGATACAGCCGGTCCAGGGACTCAGCACTGCTGTTACTGCGGGGGGAGAGGAAGGGACACGATTACTGGTGGTGGGGAAGGGGAAACATTCCCGCTGTGTGGGAGCAGGGTCTTGCTGGGTCCTTTGTACAGGTGAGGGATGCAATGGAAAGCTGGGACAGCCAAGCACAGCCTCGCTGCAGCACCCACATCTCTGTGACCCATGGCCACAGATGACACCGAGGAATTCTCACACAGAAGCAATTTTAAACTGGAAAAGGCGCCATGCAAACATCCATCCCTAAAGTCTGGCTGTTTGAGGAATGTCTGCATGAAATAAATCCCCCAGAGAGCCCTCAAAGCACTGAGAGGTGTGCTACAGGGGGCAACAACCCACCCTAGTGTGCCAAGGGACCCTTCTTGGGGATAGCAGTCGAACACACAGGCTACAGCACAACCATCCTCATCCCCCCAATCCCCTTCCTCTCCCCACTTTGAGTGCTCCACTCACACCCAAGACATGGTTCTCCCAGCCTTTTGTCCTGAAGCCCCCAAGGACAAACCTGCAAGCTGGGCAGAGCCAGGCAGAGCCATCAGTTTGCCTTGGGAGCTGAGAGAGCTCTGAGCTCACCCAAAGCCCTGGAGCTGCTGAACGCTCCCTTATCTTCCTGAGGGAGAGGAACAAGGCACCCTCCAGAGCCCTTTCCAGCTTGGCAGGAGGAGAGCTGTGGTCAGGAGGAGATAAGTGGCCTCTGGCCAGGAGATAAGCTGCAGCCACTGCCTGGCCAGTGAAGGGACAGGGAGGATTATTTATACCGGTGTTTGCTCCTCCCTGCTCCTGATCTGCTGCCCCCGAGGGACGTCTGCTCCCTGGGAGAAAGTGCAAAGGGCTTTCCCTGCTCTTCTCCCTAGCCATGACAGGGCTGGAAAAGAAACCAAGAGATCTGGGCACCACTGGCTTCAAGCTGTCACTGTTTGGTACAGCCCAACGGAGCCAGCGGGGCTTTGCTGCTGCTCTGATATGGCTTGCTCTTGAAAGGGCTTAAACTGCAGGGCTTTACAGATTTTGGGCTGATTTTAAGCTGTTTCGGTATGAAGATTAATTCCCTTCCCTCCCCCAGCCCTTTTTAGAACAATTTTAGATAAAGATCAAAATTTCAGAAGGGCCATCTGTGTGTGAAGTGACCCAGCAACCCCCACCCCTGCACAGGAAACAAACCCCCTGGGCATGGCATGATGCCCACAGCAAACCCCCTGGGCATGGCAGGATGCCCACACCAACCCCACCTCTGGCACATCCCTGTGGAGCAGGCAAGGAGACAGGGATTTGCCTGGCACTGCTGAATTCCTGCTAAGAAAAGGCAGGCTGCAGCTCCTGCCCGTGTCAGGGTCTCTCCCACCAATGTCCACTGTAGGCTGTGCCCTCATGGAGTTCCCCACGGGAGCTCAAGACACCAACACCCCATCCCTCACCAGAGCCCATCAGCACACACAGCCAGCTCCAAAAGCACTGCCAGGCTGGGGCTCAACCAGGAGCCCAAAACACCCCAACTATGGCTCTTAAAAAGCAGCTTCAGGAGATGACACCCATTAGGAAACCTTCTGAGGTGTCTTCCTGTGGAAAATGGCTCCTTTCATGAGGAGAAGCAAATCCAGGTGGGATGTTTGGGTTTCCTCTCCCTCTGGTGATGCTGCAGCATCCACTATCCACCAGTGGTACTCCCAGAGCGGGCCTGACAGCAGCCAGGGGTGCTGAGGCATAAACAACATCACTTTGGCTTGATAGAAGCAGAGGTGACAAAAACAGAGTTGTTTACCACAGAAGAAAGCGGTTCCTCTCATCTGTGTCCCAGCCCCTCTCCTGAGACCGTGGTTACTCCAGAGCCATGGGCTGCTCTGCTGCTTTCCCCCCGGGATTGCACATCAGTCTCCACGAGACAGGCGAGCCTGTTGGGATGCTCTGCTCCTTGGTGTCACACAGCACCAAGCTCTGCTGTGCCAGCCTGCAGATCCTGGCCCAGGCCACCATTCCCAAAGTGACTCCAGGCTGGACAAACCTGTGTTTTTTGGAGGTGGATCAAGGCTGAGCTCTGCTCCCACTGCTCCAACCAGCATCACCCAGCTCCTGGCAGCAAGGAAGAGGCTTGGACTCCAACATCTCCACCAGTTCCCAGAATTACAGCCACAGCCCCACCTCACTTTCCCAAATGTCATCTCTTGCTCTCCAGGGTGCCTGCAGCACATCCAGGGTGTTGGCACAGAGGGGACACTGCCACAGGATGCAGGGACACGCCCCAGGAGAGGAGGGGAGCCATCCTCCCCTGCACACCTGGGGCTGCTCTGGGGTGCAGCACCTGAATCCCACCCCAAGAATTATTGCTCTGCCTTATCTCATCCAAATAATTCTGCACTTCCATCAAAATTCTACACATTTCTATCAGTATCATCTAAACTTGTACCTCTACACCTCATCTCTGCCTGTATCTTCTACAGGCGGATGATATTCTACACCTCTCAAATCCACAATTCCCATGATTTATTTGGGAGAAGCATGGCTGTGGGGCTGCAGGGCTGTTCTCCAAAGGTCATGCCTTTTCTCCTAATGTTACACTTCAAGATTTGTAGATGTTTTCCATGGATGCCTTTGCCAGGAAGGAGCTCTTCTTCTCCAAAGGGCTGGCTGACCTCAGCCATCTCTATTGACCATTCCACCCATTCCTTTTCAGAAATTCCCTGCAGCAGTGCTGAAGCCCCTGCAATGCCCTGCACCTGCAAGAGTGAGCCCCAGAGAATGGGGCTCTGTTTAGAGCTGGAGTCAATGCCATTGCTCTGCCCAGAGGAGGGTCCTCGTCCCACATGGACCCTCCCCAGCAGAGCAAACCCCTGGAGTGCCAAAGCCACACAAAGAGGAAAGGAAACATCACCTGGACTTGGCAACCCCTCTCCTACCAACCCTTCCTGGAGGGCTTGGCTGCCATCAGTTCTCTCCAGGCTGTCCTCAGCTTTTGGGGATGCCTTGCCTTCCCTGCAGCCGCTGCATCCTTGCTGGAGTGTTGCAGCAGACCTTGTGTTAGAGGTAGAAATGAGCTGCTTCCACACACTCTAGTCCATCAGCATGAAAAGGTCCCAGAGCTCAAAGCTCAGCCCATAGACTCCAACTCCAGCAGACTCCCCTTGCAGGCTCTGACTGACCTCACAGCAGACCCCTCACAACAGCAATTCCCTCTCCTTTTTGGTCAGTGTTCTCCAGAGGTACTAACCCATTGTGATAAAAGTATCACACTCATCCCTATTGGACATGGCTGTGACCCATTAAGGGCAAGGCAGATTTTGGTAATTAACATAACTGTAATTTATCAGGGGTGAGGTTGCCTTAATCCATTCTCCTACACTGGAGCATCCCAGACGAAGCCTGGTGGGGGGATCCTGCTCCTGAGAAGGGCTCTCCAGCTCTGCTGTTGTGCAGCACAAATGAAGGAAGAATTTTGTTCCTGCTTAGTCCAAGCACGGATTTACTGAAGTGCAAGGACACCCCTCTCCTTCCCCACTGTGCTCAGGCTCTCTGCATCTCCCTTCAGAGCCCCCCACCACCCTGCACCCATGTGGGGCTGGGACAGCAAAGGCAGCAGGGCCCAAAAGTGCCCCCAGCTCCAAGGAAAGATGGCACAGCCCCAAACCTGAACTTGGCAGCACACAGGAGAGCATGTCCTGGGCTCTGTGCCCTGTAAACAACCCACTGACCGAGCTCCCAGCCCCACGGAGCCCCCAGCAGCCCCCCACAGCCTGCTGAGGTGCCTGGCTGGCTGCAGCCATGTCCCATGGGAGGCCGATCTTTTCAGACAGGAATTGGGGTAGAGGGACTGGGACAGGAGCCACCAAGAGTTCACTCCAGCAAACAAACAGATGAAAACCAGCAAATCCCACCCAAAAACAAAGCAAAACTCACCCGCCATCTGGCCCAAGGGCCCAGCAGCCGGAGATGCGGACGCTGGAGAAGGCTGGGGGGCTGCTCATCTCCCCCTGCTGCTGACCCAGGGCTGATCCTGGACAGGTGCCACCCCTGTCCCTGGCCACACTTCAGCTCCTGTCCCACCGGCACTAGCAGGGTGAGGGAGGGGCTATGCCAGCGGGGCTCCCAGGGTGATTCTTGGAGCACGGAGCCATGCACAGAGTGATCCCCTGGAATGGGCACGGAAGGGTCCCAGGAGGCCGGGGTGAGGCAGAGCCCCAGCAGATCCAGGGGGCTGGAAGATGGAGGCAGGAGAAGGGAGAAGAGCAGGGGGAGTGTCTGTGCCCGGGAGCTGCGGGGCGGTCAGCAGCATAAGAGGATAGCTTAACCTCCAGATTACGTTCATTACCTGATATTAATAGCACTGGCTTGATTAAAGAAAAAGAGGGGGTTGGGGGTGAGGTGACACCTCCCCTCACCGCCCCCAGCACAGGCAATAAACACCGGCCCCGGCGCCTCTGCTCCCGGGACTGGGGGTGCTCGGCTGTCCTGGACGTGTGGGCTCAGCAAGGAGGGCACCTGGACAGTGACATCCACATCCACTGGCACTGGTGAGTTCCCAGGGACTTCTCGACACCACTGGGGAGGGGGCTGCAGGGGGCAGGAGGGGATGACCCCAGGGCAGGGGGTACCCAGCCAGCACCCCTCAAGCAGCTGGGGGAGCAGC
Source organism: Parus major (assembly GCF_001522545.3). Classification (NCBI taxonomy): domain Eukaryota; kingdom Metazoa; phylum Chordata; class Aves; order Passeriformes; family Paridae; genus Parus; species Parus major. The sequence continues at coordinate 8,004,152 of NC_031788.1, forward strand.
TGGGGCTCAGGGGCTGCTGGCCAGGTAGGGCTTTTTGGTCCAGGACTCACACCCCTCTCCATGGCTCCCATCGTTGGGGGGTCTGGCTGAGGGTTCCCCCCCGGATCACTCAGCTTCCCCAAGAGCTGCCCCTCACCATCCCCTCAGCCCTGGAGTAAACAAGTGGGTGAAACTCAACACCCCAGGGCTGCGGGTGGCTAAGAATAACATCCCTCTGGCTGCTGTGCCCGCTCCCTCAGCACCCCCTGCCAGCTGCCCTTGCCCCCCCAGCTCTTCCTCCAGTATCAGCCTCTCCAGGGAGGGCAGGGAGCCTGGGCATCCTGTGGGAAGCCCAGGGAGCCAGGCAGCTGCTGAAGGGCAGGACACGTGGCAAGGGTGGGAGATGCTGGGCACCAAGGCAGGGGGTCCAGGCCAGCCCTGGAGTAGAGACTGGGGCAGAGCAGCCCTCAGCCCACAGCCTCTGGCTGCCAGGGAAGGGAGAAGGTGGTGCAGGACACACCTGAGGGCAGCCAGGCTCTGCCAGGGACATGGAGCATCCTGACAAAGTCCCGTGGCCACCAAGTGAGACCCCAGCCTGTCCCAGCATGGTGAGAGGAGCTTGACCTTTGCACACCCACTGCTGAGGGGTTCCAGGGAGGGTGCTCCCTCCTGCTCAGCACCAACACCTGTAGATGGGGCCAGAAATGGAAAAAGACCCTTTCCTCCTCCTCCTCGAGCCATCAAGGTTATTCCAGAGGCAAGGGAAACACACTGCCTCCCACAGTCATCAGGAAACCCCTCCTGCTCCTGCTCACCAACGGCACCTGCAGAGCATCGTCTCCAAAGATGGAAACCTGATGGGAACCAGAGATGAGGGGCTGGTCCTGAGGCAGGGGACAGGGACAGGAGGGTTTTGGGGGTAACCTGCCCCCAGCATGAGCCGCAGCTGCTGCTGCAACATCAGGGAAGCAAGCGATGATCAAAGGAACTTTTCCATCCCTGATCTCTGCCTGGACTCCCTTCTCGCTGTAAAAGCTCTCTCAGAAGTTTAAAAATAAAATTCTGTTCCGGAGCCACTTCTGTTCCTTCTCATTAAAAAAGCAAAAAAGCAAAGGGATGCGGGACATGGCGCAAGGAGCCAGGGACATTGTTCCTTATCTCATGCTCCTGCTGCCACTTTTCCTGCCTTTGTTCAATGTCCAGGCGATGGGAGCAAGTCTCCCAGCATCCCACCCGACATTCCCACTGGGCTCCCAGGTGGGACACACTGGCTCCAAAGGCCAGCTGTGACTGAGCCTTCCTGCTGGCACAAATCTCCTCTGCTTCCTAAGCCACTTCCCAGTTTCCCAGTTCTTGCACAAGTTGAGATTCCTGGGTTTTGGACTTTTTTTCTTCCAGGTGATTTTTAAGCAAATCCCTCCTCTAATGGCAGAATTAAAATATGGAGAAAGAGAAAAGCAGGCACGAGGGCCAAGTTCCCCTTTTTCTTCTGCTGCTGGCAGCTGCTGAGTGGGTTTCCCCTGGGATTTAAGGATGGAAATGCATGTGGATTTTCCTTATTTGGTCACAAGTATTGTCACTGGATTGGTGTGACAGCTGCAGGCACACCAAGCCCTGAGTGGAAGGATGCCTGTTCCAAGGAGAGGGTCTTGCTCCCAGATGCCATCCTGTCAGCAGCAGCCACAGGAGCGTGGAGGTCAAATCTGCTTCCTCCATCGCTGGGCTGGGCTTTCTTGGGCTGGATCCACGTGTGCCAGCTCTTGGCTGGGCCTTCCCTGTCCAAGAAACCCAAGGGATGGAGGAACACAGCCAAGGAATGAAGGAACATGTCCAAGGGATCTAGGAACCTGCCCATGGGATGGATGAACCTACTTGAGGAATGAAGGAAACTGCCTGAGGGATGGAGGAACCCACACAATGGATGGAGGGACCTGGCTGCCATCCCACTGTCACATCTCATGCCCATCCTGGAACCCACGGAACGTCACTCCCTGTTTACCCAGCTTTGTACTGAACTCTGTCCTGGTCGGAGCCACCTGATGCTGGACGCTTCATCTCAGCAGCTCCATGCACAGACACTCCCTTCCAGCCCTATTATGGTCTCTGCTCCCTCACCACAAAAGGACAAACATTTCCCTCTGCAAAGCCAATTATCCGTTGCTATTTATACCCGGTGGGAGCCACGGTGGAAGGGGCTCTGTTACACAACCCAGTTTCTCATCCCTCACTCGACTGACACAGCTTGGGGGGGACTCCTTCCTCTCATCCTCATCCTCATCCTTATCCTCATCCTCCCCGCTATCCACAGCTGGCTGACAGGAACAGCACAGGCAGCTGCCAGCATTGGGTTTAGCTGCTGGAACATGCAGGATGGGAAGATGATGGGAACTGCTGGGATGCTTTGGCACTGGCTCTGGGGTTGGTTGGTTGGAGCTGTGGGGTGTTGGTACCATACAACCAGGGATGCAGGGGTGCTCCATCCCTAAAAGCTTTGCCACATCCCCAGAGCACCGGTGATGCTCCAAATGCAATTCCCAGATATTTGATATTTGGGAACAGTCAGTTCTCTGAGGATTGTGCTGGAAAAGGGGGTGGAAACCAGAGGGGACACATGAGTGTGTGGGGGGGCTGGGGGCAATCACCGTGTATGGGTTTTTTGGGTGGAAAAGTTTAAGTTGTCCCACTCTTCATCTTGATGGAGTGGATGCATGTGCAAGCAAGCTTGGAAAATGGGAGGCTGTGGTTTATCTGCTGGGAAATTAAGGGCAAAAACCATGAAATAAGCTAAATAAGGGAAGAGGTAGCAACACAAAAGGGGGGGAGGGAAGGGATGAAAATAAACAAGAGATAAAGCGGGGGTGGGAAGAAATGGTTGGTGGGAAAAGCGGAGGGATTGCATGGAGCGATGGGCTTGGGGAGGCCCCACTCACGGAAGTGGCATCGTGGGGGACGGGACCGGCACCGCCACCCCCGGAGCCCGGGGAAACGGGGACCGGCGGCTCCGGGGCACCGCGGTGTCCGTCCCGTCCCGGAGGGATGATCCCGGGGAAAAGAAAGCGGGGTCTTACCTGTCGTGCGGTTCTAGCGGAGCCCCCTCGGGCACCGGGGCCGCGGCCATGGTGCTGCGGGAGAGGCGGAGCGGGCGGGGAGCGGCGGGGGCGGCGCTGCCGCGGGGATCCCCGGGACTTGTAGTGCGGGGAGGGGAGGGAGCGGCAGCGGGAGGGCTCGGGGGGATCCGGGCACCGCTGGGTGCTCTGCGGCGGCAGATGGGTGATGGGGCACCGAGGGGTGCCGTGGTCATGGGTAAGAGCTGTGCGGGGAGATGGGTCTGTGTGGGCAGGGCTGGGTGCTGTAGGGCACAAGGGGTGGGTTGTGGGGTGCGGAGGGTGTTTGGAGGTATTGGTGGGTGTTCTGTGCATGGCTGGGTGCCGTGGGGCTCAGAGTGATGCTGTGGGTACCTGTGGGCGCTATGGGGTGGCTGCACCTTAGCATCCCTGGCCAGGACGCTGAGGGGTGCAGCACCCAGCACCCCGCACCGCCCTGCTGCGGGGGGAGCGCGGTTCGGGTGATCCCGGGCTCGGACAATGTCTCTGTGCTCTGGGCAGAGCTGGAAGGACCGCGGCCCGTGGGGGTCCCGGGGCCCTGTGTGGGATCTGGTTTTACTCGGCACCGCGCTCCCATCACGGCCGGGCTGCCCCGAGGTTCGTGGTACCACATGTTTGGGGGTTCGGGGGCCAAGGCAAGCACCGCTGCCGGGGTCCCCACCCGACTCTGGGGAGGCGAGAGCGCCCATGGGGAAAGGCTGCGTTCTCAGCCAGCAGCGAGATCAGTCTAAATCTGTCCCTGACTTGGGTTCGGTGCCAAAAAAGCCATTAGGGAGCAGAAGAGGATTTATTCCCACGCTGGGAGAGCTGGGGGTGGCCCCGGGTCCCGCAGAGCTCCCCATGGAGGAGAGGTCCTGGGCTGGATGTAGCCCCTGGGGCCAGGAGACACTGGTCCTGCTGATGAGACAGGTGGATTTGGAGCAGCTTTAAAAGGTTTTCTGCAATGGGTGCAGGGAGTGGCTGGGCTTTGGGGATCCTCGTGGCACCAGGATTGCTGGCTTTGCCACCAGTCCTCACCTTCCCCATCCCGGTTTTGGGGGTACCTCTGGGTTAGTGGCCACACGCTCCATTCCCAGCATTTGGGGGTTTCCTCTCAGTCACTGTCAGGAAGGACAAATCCAAACCCCCTGGATCCCATGTCCAACCCTCCCTCCGAACTGCCGAATAAAGGTGACAACAGTGCTAATAAAAAATCAATAACCATTTATTCGATACAGCTGTTTCATACATACAGTACAGGAAGCGCCTTGGCGCTGCTCGGCTGCTCGGAGCTGCTCGGACAGTACTCTCCAACTGAGGATTTGTCAATGATTAACAAAAGAACAGATCATCACAAATCGGGAGTTTATTATAAGATAGTTTACCGTTAAAACAATTTTATTTTTTGCAAATAAACACTTTTTAATATATATATTTATATATTTATATATATGGTTACAAGTGATAAATTGAAAATTTTTTTTTCCTTTTATTTTTTTTGTTTTTTTCTGTTTTAATTTTTTCCCCAAAATACACTTATGCACTAATAACTGGCATCAACGAGAAACATTCGGATATGCCGTGGGATGGGTGTCACGAGGAGAGAAAGAAAAGAACAAAATGCTCCCCAGGTTCCTGGGGGTGAGAGATGCTCCAGGCCTGGGCAGCTCCACCACTGTGGCTGGAGCTGGTGAGACACAGCCAACCTCGCCAGGGCGCGGTCTTGGTGCTGAGGGTTCCCCAGTTCCCCACAATCCAAGCTTTCCATGAGGTCTTCCCACAGGCTTGCAGTCCGTGCCTGCTCCCATGGAGGTTTAGCCCTTTCCTTGGGGACATGGGTGATGGGATGGTGGGTTTCCCCAACAGTGGACGTGCGGGACCACAGTGTCACTGTGCCCCGGGTGACAAAATCCCCAAATCCCATGGGTGATGGGATGGAAGGGGGACAGGACACCTTGTCCCCCATCTGGTCCTGCAGCCTCTGCCTGTTCCTTTGGATCAAGGTGGTTTCCCCCCGGGCACTGCCTCGCTGGGAGCACCTGAAGGGGCACAACCTACTGGCTCCCAGCAAAGCCACTATGGTGTCACTTGGCCCTGCCCGCTCACCTGCCGTGACACTGGCAGGGGCTGGTGGTCCTGGCATTGCTGTGGAACCTTCCCTGGACGAGCAGGAGAGTAAAGGATGTCTCATGGAGAAGGTGGTGGGGGGAACATGTTCCTCTCTGAGTGATGGCTAGTGGGGAAAACACCTTTTTCAGGGAGGGAAAAAGCCCTGAAGATTTCACTTTCTCATAGAATTCTGACCTGACCACAGTGCTGCCCTCACTGGGTCAGTGGGTGCTCTGAGGGTGACAGGGACAGCCCCAGCGCCAGGACCACTGCTCCCACTGTCTGCCCTGAGACCCCAGACGGTCCCCGGTGTCCCCTCCTGGCTGGTGTCACTCTGCGAGGCCACTGCAGCTGTCCCTGCTCCTTCCAGATACTCTCATTACGGAAGCAGAGTGGGTTTTGATCCAGACCCCACAATGACCCCTTGAGCCAGCCCTTTCCCATGTCTGCCCCACCCTGAGCAGCTCCCAGGGCTTCCCCCGCAGAGCACAGTGCTGCCTGTTAATTTAATCAATGAGAAGCCAATTAATTGCATGTTAATGAGAACAGAGTCCCAGACCATGCCCACGGGGGGACAGTGAGGATTGTGTGGTGAGCATCCAAGCCAGCAGCCTGGACTACCCAGATCTTCCTTCCCTAGGCCAGGGCATGGAGCTTTCCTGGGGACTTCCCTCCATGGGAAGGATTTTGGGATGATTTTGGGATCCAGAGGCTCCCTCTGCACCCTCACAGAGATTTCAGTGCCAGGCCCAAGCTCTGCCTGCGCTCCCCTTCCTGATGCTGCCTGTGAGCTGTTCCAAGCTGACCTACAGCTCCCAAAGCTCTCTCCTTTCCCCAGGGAGGCAGGGTCTACCCCAGTGACACCATCCAAACACAGATCCGATGAAGTGCAAGCAGCGACCAGGCTGAGCTGCAGTGACTAATTAAGCTTTCTCACTAATTGCCTCGCGGCCCGGCGCAGCCAGCAATGCTCAGGCAGTTCCCTCAGCTGCAGGCATGTGCCCAGCTGGGCAATGCAGATGGTGGATCCAGGTGCTGGAGCTGAGCACAGCAGGAGCCCTGGCTTCCTGAGAAGCCACCCTGGCTTCAGCCACCACTGCTCCCCCTCCGTGGCTGGAATAGCCTGCCGGTGGAGGATGATAATAATGACTGAGCCGCTGCTTGGAGCAGGGAATGATACCGAGCCTCTGGTGGGCGACAAGGAGCAGTGAAGGAAAGCAAGGGCTGAGGTTTGAATTGATTAAAGCAAAAGCAGAAGCTCCCCCTCTGATGCCTCTTTCCTGGCTCTGCATAGGGGAAAAATCAAATTAAGGTTTTCTGTTGTGTTACTGAGAGGAAACGTGCCTGTTTCCCAAGGACCGAGGTAGCCTGGTTTTGTCTGGAGACGGGCACATCCCGGTCCAGGGATGGCTCCCCCCGGGCTGGAGTGAGGTGTGTGGTGACAGTGTCAGCACAGGAGCAAAGAACAACTCTGGGGAAGAGCACAAGCAGGGATGGCACCACAGGGACCTGCCACCTCGAGGTGGGTGGTCAGGGGCTCAGACGCATCTTTAGAAGCAGAGACTCCTCTCTATGGTGGGTCCCAGCCCGGAAGGACAAGGGGAACGTGAGATGCCTGGGCAGCAACTGGGCTCATCCTACAGCAGGAGCCGTGATTGTCTCTCGATGCTCCCCTGTCCCTGTTACACACCTCCTGTGGCCACAGCTGGGGAACAGAGACTCCATTCCTCCCTCCCGGGTGATCGGCACCTTCGGGATGGAGCACAGTGGGACCCTGAATCACCCCTGGATGCCCCCAGGCCGGGGGACAGCTTGTTTGCTGCCATCTCCCCCTGACCCTGGCACTGGCATCATGTCTCTTGTCATCACAGCACTCCAGACCCGGCAAACACAACCTAAGCACGGAGGAACAGCTCCCTCACCGCACCCCCTCCATGGCTGCACTGCCACTCTCGACGGTGCCCACAGCATTCCCACAACTTTCCACTAAACCCTCTAGCCAGTCCCAGAGCACCCCCTCTCCTGCTCACACCTCCCACACCACCAGCGTGTGTCCCGCTCCCTCCCGTGCCTCGCACCACGCAAACCCTGCCGATCGCCTTCCCCCTGGAGCCGCGGCTGCGGGGAGAGAGCGCTGCCAACTCCCCCGCACCCCGGAGCCTCCGCCCGACCGCCTCAAACATCTTTGGAAACATCACCCTGGAGCTGGGAGGCTGCCGGACAGGTGGGCAGCTCCCCGGCCCGGCACGGAGCCGCTGGGGGAGGGTCCCTGCCCACGGGACCCCGCTGCTATTGCACTTCTCTTTCGCTCAAGCGTCACCAGGTTTGCGCAGGGGAGGGGAATCACGGGCCGGGGGAGGCAGCGGGGCCCCACCGAGGAGTATGTACATGGGCAGGGGGTGGAGAACGCTCCAGCTTCCTTGATCCTGTTTGTTTTCCAGTGTGAAACAAGGTCCGTGATTTGTTTAAAGTGGTTAATTGGTATTTTCTGTCTTTTTTTTTTTTTTTTTTTTTTTTTTTTTTTTTTTTTTTTTTTTTTTTTTTTTTTTTTTTCCTTTCTTTTTGTAAAAAGAGGGTGAGAAGAGGGTGGGGCAAGGGGAGGTGGGACGGGGAGGAGGGGACATAAAACTGGGAGAGACCCCCACCCTGTTACCCTGGGCTGTAAACGAATCCTCGGAGACGAGTCTCTGAGCTGCTCATTTCTCGGGCATCTTGCTGGCTCCTCCCTTTCGCTGGCTCGGGGGCTTGAGGACGAGCTCGTCTCCCTCGGGGCTGCCCCGGGAGCCTTCCCAGTGCTCGAGGGTTTTCTTGTGATTAGTCTTTGCTGTCACGCTCTCTCTGCCCTTCGGGGACATTTCTGGAGGCCTCTCCTTGGGTTTTCTCCCCCTTTTCTTCCCGTTTGTGCTTTTCTTTTTCTCCTCTTTGCTGGAAGAAAGCTGTTCCCTGTTTTTCTTTTTCCGGCTGGCCTCTGAGGAGGTTCGGAACCAGTTCTGTGTCCGTGGGGTGACACGGGGGTTAGTTCTGGGGCACTGGCACCGATACCGGCACCAGCACACACAGCCCGAGCCTGGCCCACCCCTCACCCCACTGGTGTCACCTCCCTGAGGTCAAACTGCTCAGTGCTGAGCTGCTGCAATGAGCCTGGGGGTGTCAGGGACAAGGGGGATCAGGATGAACCTCCCAGGCTGATTGGAAGCTGTAACTCAGCTCTGCTCTTAACAGACATGGATGGATGGATGGATGGATGGATGGATGGATGGATGGATGGAAAGGGACAGCCCAAGGATGCGTAGTTGGAGTGGGGACCAGCCCAGCCCAGCCCAGCTCCAGCTGCTTCCTTACCTCCGAGTGAGCCTTGATGATGTGGTATTTGACGCCACTCTCAGAGCTGAACTCCTTCTGGCACAGGAGGCAGCGGTACTTGCCCACTGAGTGGTCCCCCTGCAAGACACAGCAGCTCCTGCAGAGCCCAAAGCACCCCAAGGGGTGGCACACTCCCCTGGCCCTGACCCTCCTGTGACCTCAAAGTGACACAAAATAAATACTCATGTCTGAAAGATCTCTGCCAGCTTTGGTTCTGGGCCAGGAGCTCACAGCCACATCCTTTCTGAGTTTCAGTCCACGACACTCGTGCCTGTGTGTCCCCAGCATCAGGTGATGGGGCCATCGCCCTGTGTACTCACTGTCACAGATCTGTGATCCCCTGGGACTGAACCACCATCAGATTTATGTCCAACACTCACTTAATTTTCCTGTTACGCTGTCAAAGAGCCAGGGTGACTGCTGGATTCCTGTCACCAGCGCCCTGGTGGGATGACAGATCTCCCGGCTCTGCTGCAGGTCACAGCACGTGGGAGATAATGTGCTCTCTATTGACGAGGGGGTTATGGATGGGCCCCTCTGGGCCATATATTTCCTCCCTGGGAATTTCTCCATAGCTGTAAATCTTGAGTTAGAGAGGTCTCTCATTTCAGGAGAGGACAGGCCTGGCCTCAGGAATTCTTGTGCAAAATCATCCTGGTGCATCAATCCCCACTGAGGGTAGGGTGCTGCCTGGGAGCAGCCTCTGCTCTTACTAAGGCTCTATGCAACCAGTTCTGCAGGATTTTACAGCAGGAATCACACACCATTTCTGGAGGGGCTGTGATTTTTTTATGCCTAATTTGTTGGCACATGTATTCAAAGGAAATCCATTCCCCTAAGGGGAAGAATCCTGCTGATGGCAGTGTGGGGGTAGCAGAGCAACTCCCCATTGCTGACTCCCAGTACCTGGCCCCAGCTGTACCAGATCCAGAGGGTGCAGCTCTGTGCTTCATGGAAATGTTCATGCATATTCCGCCTGCTTCCCGTGCATGGAACCAACCAGAAACCAGCTCCATTTTCTCTCAGAGAAGGAGCTGTCCTAGTCTTCTGTGTTTGCTCTTTTATCCTGCATAAATCCAGCCTCTGCTGCCGGATCTTTGCAGCCCATTTTCTAAATGATCTCATTAAGGGCTGCTGTTCCAGCCAGCGCTGGAGGAGTGCGGCAGTTGGTGTTTTTAATAATCACAGGGTATGTATTGGAGCTGCCTCCTGGAAGCTCCATTCAATGGAAGCAGCAGCTGGAAATGTTTCAGGGTACAAAGCTTTAGCAGTACTTGCTTGGTTCCCATTTGAGGGACCTACATGGAGCTCCTGATCCCTCTCCTGGGGCAGCTGCAGGTCACTGGACCTCAGGGCTACTCCATCCATCCGGTGTGAGGGCACCGGCCTCTGCATGGACCAGCTGCCTCTTCCAGACTCAGCTTATCCCAGGAGGCACCACACCAGCATCCTCCAGCTGGGCTTCCAGAGTGGCTTTAGGGCTGCCCAAATTGATGGAAGAGGACTCCTGACTCCCACCTGCCTCAGGAAACATTTGGTTTCCAGCACCCAGCTCCTTGGCTCTTAGTTGCTGTGGCTGATGTGTGGTTGTGAGTGATCTGGGGGCTGCAGAGACTTCTGGGGGATAGGAGGACATGAGGCAGGAGGACTTAGACCCACTGCTATATCCCTGTGACACTTCGTGTGTCAGAGGTCTGGGCCTGGGTGAGAAGTTTGTGTTGTGGGACCTTTTCTCTGTAACTGGAATGGCAGCTACATCCCCTCTATCCCATCTGCTCAGCTCGAGCTCTTGCCTCCATCTGCCTCACTCGGAGCAGCACTGCCAGCCAGACCTCCAGCAGCCACCATCCTTTAACCTGTGCCGTTGTCCCTTGGCTTGTTCCAGCTGGGAGGGGGGGGAGAAAAGACTCAAAATCAAAGCCACCTCTGAGAAAAGGGTGTAAAAAGCAGGACCTACCTTGTTGCAGTTGGCCAGGTGAGCTTTCAGCCCCGAGACACTGGAATAAATGGCTTCACAGCACTGCAGGAAAACACAAGGCAGGGTTAGACACGATCCCTGTGTATTGGGATGATCCCACCCATCCCCTGCCTCCCTCTGAGCCGTGACCAGGAGCCTGCTGAGCCAGCACGGCCACTGGTCCAGGCTGAGCAGTGTGAGGTTAATGCTCTGCGAGGCGCCGAGGGCTCTGGTCACACGTTTCCCATTAGTGCTAATGGGAGTCATGTGGCCACATCCCTCTGCAACGGGCTGAAAAACTTCTCCCCTAAATGTCTCCGTGGAAAACCTACATTTGTGAGCTGTCGGGAGGTCCTGCTGGGCTACAGGAGTTCTTGGAGCCACAGCAGAGGCTTAATGGAGAGGAGAAATCACCCAGGCAGCAGCATGACCAGTTTCTGAGCAACATCTTTTCCAAGTGCCTGTGTATGACATTAATTAGCCAGCCTGGCTCCCCTGGCCTTGTGGGAACTGCCTCCTTCAGAACTCCCATTAGCAAGGCTTTGTTTGGGACGATAAATCCAGGCTCAGCACCAGGGTGGGGTTCACCTCTCTGTCAGCTCCGGCCAAGGCTGTGTTTCACAGCGAGATGAGGCACACGCACCATGCCCTGAGGTCTCTGCTTGTCACAGGGCTTTAAAAAGCTTGGCTTAAATCAATCTTCGTTTAACTCTGGGAAAAGCAGGTTCTCTGCATCAAAAGACTGTGCAGGATGTTCAGCCTTCACCCCAAAGGCAGCTCCTGAGCTCAAACTGGGCAATGCTGCACCATCAGCCCAAGCACGGTCCTGTCCCCAAGCCTGGTGGCTTGAGCATACAAGGAGGATCACAAAGGTGGGACATGCTTTAACCATGCACAGCAACAAGCTCAGGGAAAGGAGTGTCTGAACATCACTGTGATCAGGGGCCCAATAAGAACAGTTTCTGATGGATTTCTGCCCCCAAAACTCCCCCTTCCACCAGCAGATGGAGACCAGCCAGCCCATGGAAGAACAGACAATCCTTACATTGTTAGGACAGTTGATGCGGCCCTTCTCCTTCACTTCATTCTTCCAGTTTTCCAGCAGCCTGGGATTGAGCTTTGGAAGCCCTGGTCGGGTGTAATTGAGCTGTGAACAATAGCAGTTGATAAGCAAAGCTGCACACCCCAGCCCCGTCCTGCCTATTCACATGGGTCTTGCCCTGCTCCGAAGTGAATGGAGCTGAAAACTCCTTGGGAGGCTTCCCCCAGAGATGCCATTTCCCCCAGGCACTGCAGAGCAGGGAGGTGGCTCTGCCCACTGCCCTGCCACTGGCAAGGAGTCCCTGGCACACAGGAGAGGAGAGGCTCCTGCTCCCGGGTTCGTGCCCACAGGGCCAGGACTGGACACAGCCTTTTTGGTGCATGGTGTGTCAGCACAGCCCTTCTGCCGTGTTTTATAACCAGGGGAATAAACAGCCCTGCACACTGGGCAGAGGGGCCAGGAGCCTCCATGGCTGCTTTTCATGGATGAATGGGCACAACCCGTTAAACAATGAAAGGCTCTTGTGTGTCTGCCTCTCCTTCTGGCAGGGCTGCTCCTTCCAAGTGCTTTTAATTAGCGCTTTATTAGCGACTTTGAGGGTTAGCATAGCGGGCTGGCCTTCCCAACTCCAGTTCTGCATGTTCAGCACAAGCCAAGGCAGCTGTGGCAGCTTCAGGCATCTCCGGGCCTCCCAGCCACTGTGCCTGGCCCTACCTGCAGAGTTAGTCCTGGCCTGACACTGAGCCACTGTGCCAAGGTCTGCAGGGGACACTGGGCTGCACAACCACAGCAGCACAACTCCCAGCCCAGCCTGGTGAGCTCCCCCAGAGCCACTGGATGTTGTTTGGGTCCTGAGCCCCAAATTTGCCCTGAGTGGGAGCAGTGCTGGCTGAGCCCACAGGTGGCATGGTGCCTGTGTGGGTACCTGAGCACGTGCCACTCTCCATGGGCACCTCTGAGCATGGGATGGGACTGGATCCATGCTGGATGGAGAGGATGCACATCCAAAAGGTGCTTGCAGAGGTGCAAACCCAGGCCAAACATTCCCCAAGGTCCTGGAGCTGATGGTTTGGAGGCAGCAGGAACCTGGCTGGATTTCTTTTCCAGCTGTGACTTTTCCTGAACATGGTGATAAAGCTGCAAATCTGCCTTTGGCCAGCTCCCCCCAGCTGTTCCCAAACCTCACTGCAAAGGGAATTCAGGATGTTGAAGGCTCAGATGCCAGCCCCTCCTTTCCATTCCAAGTGATCCATGTGCCCCTGCCCTCCCCTCGGCAGGTGCAGGGCACGGCTGGCTCAGGGAGCAGCGGGCTCCATGTGAGGGGCAGGGGCACAGGGCTTTGTGAAACGGCGCCGTGAGCACTGGTACGGACGGATGTGGATGTGGAAAACTCTGAGCCCCAGCGTGCTGCAATTCTCTCGTGCTCTGCGGCTGGGGGAGATGCCAGCAGAGCTCTTTGAAGCTCTGGGATGGTGCATCTATCAAGAGCTTGGTCCCAAACCCAGGGAAGGCAATGCCACCTCCAGGGGAGAACACAGGAGTCCCTTTTTGCCATTGATACTGAGAGCCAGGATGCCAAACAGCCTCCATAATTAAAAACCAATCAATCCCATGAATGAGCAAACATTAATGGTAACCGCACACAGCCCCAGCAACAACCTCTCCCTCTGTGCATCCCCGGGGAGGAGGTGAGGGGGGTGTGGACTCTGCTGCTCTGCTTTCCCACTCCAGAGAAAAATCCCTCCCTGCTCTCCTCCAACATGCAAATCCCATGTCTTCCCAGGGCACTGCGGTTCTGGGAATGTCAAAGTCATCTTTATGTCTCTATTAAGAGGGAGCCCCAGGCATGGAATATTTTTTTTTTCTTCTTTTCCATTTATTTTCCTCAAACAGCCTGTAAGTGAAAATTTTCATGGCCAAATCATTAAACGACTACAACTGGTTTTGGCTACAGCCCATCTCTTCTGAACAGTCGAAGGATGCTGGGCTGGGAAGGTTTGTTTCCTTTGACTGACGGTTTTATTTAATTAACTTTCATATTTCAATTCTCTCTGCTCCCTAGACAGCTCTCCCCTTCCCCAAAATATATCACAATAAATGAGAACCATGCAGGATGTCTCAGCCAACGAGCACCCCTGAAGCCTCACCCCGGTCCCCAGCGCAAGGCACAGTTCTCCCTTCATCCTGTGGAAGTTGTGGATGAGGCCATAGGGCAAAATGCATCCAGGGGTGCTGGTCAGCAGCCAGGTCCCACAGGAGGGTCATCCCATGCCAGCTCTGCCGAGCAAGAGGAGGAAGGATGGACTCGGCCCCGCAGCTGGAGCTGGGATCCGGTTTGGCTCACAGTGCCATGAGTCTGCAGGGCTCAGCCTGGCTCCTGCCTGGATCGCAGGGCCATTGTTTTGGGGGACAAACCCAAGCCAGCCTCTTCTGCTCTGGAATTTATCCTGGTTCCAGTATAAAACCTCAAGCCTGGAGATGCCTTTTCCCCTTTAGCTTTATGACTGGCCTACGGCTGCCCCTTGCTCCAGATCCTGGCACCCCACAGCACCAGACTCCACAGGGAGGTGCAGACTCCATGGCTGCCCCTACTGACACTGAGACCCCAAGCTGTGGGGAGGCAAATGGAGTGTCCATGTATCCCACAGCAGAGCTCTGCATCCCTCCCTGTGTGGCACAGCTCCTAACTGGGCCGCAGGAGCCCATCACAACCTCCAGCACCTCAAAGCAAGGAACCCCATCTCAAGCTCTACCAAGAAAGCATCACACTCTGAAACTGGAATTTCTACAGCATTTTCTTCCCTTTTGCCTCCTAGATGCCTCTTCCCTCTGCTCAAGGAGGTTGTTTCTCATCCTCCATTACATCCTAGAGCCCACTGCCATGAGCTGAGAACCTGCAGCCTCAAGGCTGCTCAAGGGCAGGCAACAGCCCCAGCAAAGGCCAGAGGAGGGTCGGCGACATTTTCATGGAGCTTCTGGAGAGGGGATTTTTCCCAGAAAAGCAGCAGGGGTGTGCCCTTCCCCATCTGACATCCCCAGCAAGCGGCTGTTGTGAAACACCCCATCTGTTTCAGCTTATCTGGAGGCAAATAAAGATCGGAGCGAGAAAATAAGACTCCAGTGTATATTTAGAAATGCTGGATTTGGTTAGCGGAGACCGAAGGCAGCGCAGGGCCTGGGATCAAGCAGCAATCGTTTATTCTGATGCCATTGCTTTGGTGTGAAGGAATCCATCCTCCCGGGGAAAGGCGAACGCATCCCACCACAGGCCACCAACGGATCCAAACCCAGCATCCCTCCCCGGCTGGGACCGGCTGTCACGTGGCCACAGAGCCGGGGCTGCAGTGGGGCTGTTCCTGCCATGAGGCTGAGAACCCCTCTATCCCATGGGCTTGATGAGGAGCTGTGCCTTCCTGGGAAAAGGTTTTGCTGCCTGGAAAAGGGATGGAAAGGGTTGGCTTTCTTCATCAGCTTCCTTGAAATCCACACTGACTGCTGGGCCCACGGTGGGGAACTGGAGAGTTCAGGGATGGAGCTTGTCCCTGTTGCAGTAGGTTTGGTGGGTGTATCCATCCCCTGCTGGCTACAGACCAGAGCTGGGAAGCACCTGTCCCTCTGGAATCCTGGAAATCCTTAGGGATTGCTGAAAAGATGAAGGAGCAGCTGCAGTCTGCTGCTGATCCCTGATATCTCACTTCTCTCCACGCCCAGGACAGGGTCTGCAGGCCCAGCAGTGTACTCCCAATGGCTGGGCATGTCTCAGGGAGAAGAAGAGGTGGTGGTGGTGTGGTGGCTCTTCTGGGAATTCCACCA
Source organism: Parus major (assembly GCF_001522545.3). Classification (NCBI taxonomy): domain Eukaryota; kingdom Metazoa; phylum Chordata; class Aves; order Passeriformes; family Paridae; genus Parus; species Parus major. The sequence continues at coordinate 8,019,498 of NC_031788.1, forward strand.
GTTCCCACCAGTCTCAGTGCCCTGGTCAAGGTGAACTGGTGTTTATCCTCCTGCTGCTCCAGTGCCTCTGGACTGTCAGTTCCCTCAGGGAGGGCCAGGGCCACCACATGCACTCGGTAGGGTGGTGGCACAGGGACATGGGGATGCTGCCAGCTGCCCTGAGCCTCCCATGTGGCACAAGGCATTTCCGAGAGCAGTTCTGTTTTGGGGCTGTAACAAGGTCAAATTGGGCACTTGCTGGGAGGTTTGTTTCTACATCCTGAACTTGTAAAGGCAGAGCAGTCCAGAGCAATGCAAACCGTGGCTGAGCAGAGCAGCTCAGAGTGTGCTGAAGTCAGCAGGTTCCCACCAGCCTGCCTGGGCAGAACCTGCCTCCCACCTCCTCCCAGCATCGCTCGTCATGAAAAAATGTTATAGACTGAACAGATTATAAAGTGTTGTCAAGGGAACGTGACAGTCACTGCAACACGTACCCACAGGCACATGCATGGCTATGTATGGATTCACCCACTACACTAACTTCCTCCAAAATCCATGTGGGATTTCATGCAGGGCCCGAGGTCTCTTGATCCTCCAACTCAAGAGCCTTGTTTTGCCATCTGGGAGCTGATCCAATTCCCCCCTTTTCCATCTTTAATGCAAAACTGCTTCTTCCAGCCTCACAGCAATTCTTTGCTTTTAAGCACTGAGATGGGGCTCAGTTAAACAATCAGACTCTGAACACAAGAAACGTCTCATTAAAAAAACCCACCAGCACTTCATAGAGCAGTTACACCAGTGCTGAGACCTTTACGATGCCTTTGTCAGCCTGAGCGTGTACCCCTTGTCCAGGCCTGGGGTCCTGGCTGCTCCCTCAATTCAAAAAGAAAATACCCAAAGTCATGAGTAAAGGAAACAATTCCAAGAGGAAAGAGAAGAATGCAAGAGCTGAGACAGGAGAGGGGAAAAGAGAGCAGCACACCTCTTCTCCCACAGTATCTGAAATGAAACAGCTACTTTGGGCTTAGTTTTTTAAAGTTATTAATGCATTGCAGCTGAAGTCATCTGGAAACCAACAATGGCAACATTAAGCACTGGGGAAATAAAACGTTTGCAAGCATTTCTGGCCCTTATATGCCCAGCTCTGCCCCAAGGTGGATGGCAGTGCTGCAGCTGGCTCCCCTTCTGTGCCAATACCTCACTGGAATGCCAGGGGGCGTAAAGAAGCTGCTGGTTTGTTTCTGTGCTGGTTTTCCAGCTGCCCACCACATGCAGACCAGAGCTGAGCCAGGCTGAGCTTCTCTGGTTCTCTGCAGGACCATGGTGGCACTTCTGCTGAGCCAGGACAGCACGGGACAGTCTGTGGGAGCAGGGAAGCATTTTGGTGCAAACTCTGCTCTCCTGCCACCCCTTTTCCTGGGGTGACTCCCATCACTTCTCCAAGCTGGCTCTCAGACTTGGGCTATTCTTGTGGCCTGGAGTAGGTCCTCTGGGCTGGGACTATTCACACTCTCCTGATGCTCTCTGATCCTCGCTTTCCTCTTTGCAATGTGCCCAATATCACCAATATTCACCTTGCCAGGGTGAATTTTAGAGCACTGGACAAGAGATGCTCAACTCCTCAGAGCAGGGAACAGGCCTGGCACCTAACTGCAGAGTCACCTGCTCAGGAAACAGGGTGCACCGCATGCAGAGACTTGCAGGAGAGCTCTGCATTGAGTGCTGGCAAACAAAAAGAACTCCTATTCCCTCTCTTTTTTCCCCTTTACACTGAAAAAGTTTATGGTTTACTGCTGCTTCATTCCTTTTACAGTCCAGAAGGAGCATACCTGGAGGGAATCTGAGCTTTAGTACACTCCCAGGAATAGACACCTCCTCCCACAGCCAGAAGGGAGGTTTGGTTTAACATGTACTCACTCTAATGCCTACAAAAAGCTCAAGCCTGCTGGGGCCCTGTGTAAGCTCCACAGCACTGGGCCATGAGTGCACTGCTACAGGAGCTTGCAGGGCTCAGTCCCATCTCCACGCTCAGCCTTCCTCTGCTCCCAGCAGCACTGCTCTGGGATGCTGCAGGCCCTTTACCTCCAGGAAAGCATCTCCCAGAAGTTAAGGAAGAGAAGTAGAAAGGAGGGAATTCTGCCTGGGGCACCTTTGTTCTGACAGCGCAAAGGAGATGTTTTCAGATCCGATCTGCTTTCTTCATGTGCTCCTCTTGGCTGCCAGCTTCTACTTCCCTGCTCAGCATGGACCAGAAATGACCTCCTGCCCCAACACTCAGGGGCCAGACTTTGATCTCTCCCCAGTGCACCACCTCTTCCCCCAAAGGGTACAGCTGCCTGCTGCTGGGAGCCTCCAGACCACAGTGGCTCAGCCTGTGCTGGGTGGGCTCTTCAGCAATAAATCTGCCATCACAGCTAATTAATTTAAGGCACAGCAAGTGAGACATGTGAGCCTTCAACCAGCTGGAGCCAGGCTAGAATCCTGGGATCTCTGTGTACAGCTGGAGCCAGGCTAGAATCCTGGGATCTCTGTGTACAGCTAATGCGAAACCAAAAGGAGAACTAAAGGCTGCTCACCCGCTTTGTTTCAGGCACCAGGTCATCCTTCATCCTCCGCTTGGTCCAATCCCTGGCCAGCTCGTCCTCTGCTATCTCCTGGAGGTGGAAGACGGCTACTTGGGCTGACGTCCGACGGATGCGGCCACTCGGGGTCCTCTCAAAATCTTCTACAGGACCAGGCTCTGGCTTCACCTCTGGCTCCTCTGGAGCCTGTGAGAGAGACAGAGTTAGGAAGGGCACGGCAAGAGAACAAGCGAGCTCTCTGGCCTGGGAGGGGGATGCTGGGATTTGGGCTGTGTGTTTCCAGGCTTGGTTTGTGCCTCTGCACTGGAACATGGGAGCAAGGGGAGCACCCGCCTCCCTCAGCCCAGCAGCAGCCATAGACTGTGTCCCTCCGTGCTCCCACGTGTACAAATGTCTCCAGTTATTAGAGTTAGGGAGTGATTAGTGTCGGATGCACTGTCAGTAGGGATGAACAGAACAGAAAGGGATGCTCCCCAGGGATAGATCTTGCCACCCCAGTGCTGGCAAGCAGCCGGCGCTTGTGAGGGAGCGGCCTGAGGTCTGTTGTTTTTTTTCCTGCAGAGCACAGATGCAGGGTGGGCTGGAGCACAGCCCTGTGGGCACCGGGGAAAGGGAATGCTGCTGATCACTCCCATAAACAGCATTTTTGGAGGGGTGGAGGAGGGTGTACCCTGTTCCCCCAACACTGCATGGTACAACACACATGCACGGTGATCTGAGGGAGAAAACAACACCGGCCCGACGTCTGCACCTGCCTTGCCCGGCCCGGCCTTGCCCGGCTCTGTCCTGCCCGCAGGCTCCGTGGCTCTGCAGTCCCCCCCGGGGGGGGATGGCCCCGCTCCTTGGGCTGCCGAGGCATCCGGGGGGCTCACCGAGGCTGTGTGCTCTGACCGCACGTGATAGTCGTGGCCAGCCTTGGATTTGTACTTCTTGCCACAGTGTGGGCAGCTGAACACGGGCTTGTCGGCCTCGGCAAGCTGCTTGCCACACCGCTTCTGGTGGTACTGGTAGCCCATCAGGCTGGAGAAGTTTGCCACACAACCCTATGGAGATGGGGAGAAGGGGAGGGTTAAGGAGGGCTGGGGCTTCACGTGGCCACGTTGAAAAGGTTGGGGTGTTTTTTCTCCAGGGAGGAACGTTCTCAAGGAACTCTGAAGAGCAGCTCTGCCAACCCACCCCATTCCACTGCTGGGGAATTTGACAGTTCCCAAAGAGCCAGGCACAGGCACGACAGACATCGCCCTGGAGGGATAGGAGGAGCTGTCCCTGCCCCAACACACGGACAGAGCTCTCTGGACAGACACACAGCAGGCAGCGGGAGGGGAAGGCACTGGGGAGGCGCTGCCTGCATGGAGAGCAAAGCACCCGCGGAACAAACCTCTGCCACACGCCTCCCTTACCTGTTCGTGACTTGTCTGCAACCCGCTCGGCTCTGGTTTTGGTGTGGTTTGGTTTGGTTTTACGCTGTGCCCAGGACAGGCTGTGCCCCTTCCTGAGCTCAGGAGGCAGAACCTGCCCTCCAGTGCTCCTCAGTCTGCCCTGTGCCCACCCTCCTGCTGGGCTGTCCTGCTGCTGGAGTGCACAGAGCCAGTGGGACAGGGATTGGGATGGCTGAGTTAAGGTGGAAAGGTCGAGCACATGCCAAAGGATGCCTGGAGAGTACATGTCCCCTTCTGCATGGGACTCACTCCTTCCACCTTTTCACAGAACGAGAAACAAGAATTGTTCTCGTACCTCATTGGGGCATTTCAGTTTTCCCATCTGCTTTAGCACTTTCCTCAGCCTTTCCCGCTCTTCCTGTTCACCAAGTCCAGCGGTTTCCACAGGAACAGGCTGGAAACAAGGAAGTAACAGAAGCGACAGAGTCAACCATTTACTCATGTCCTCTGTGCCAGGAGTGGATGGTAAACCCTGCCTTGCAGGGAATTGCCCTGGGCTTGAGGGAACCTCTCATTAGGAGAGCTGGATCTCCCACTGCTTCGTCATTATGTGCTGGATCTGCTCATGCCTTTCTTGTGATTACACCCAAAGGGCCAGCAGAGAAATCCAGGAGCAGTTCCTGCACAGAGGATTCACCAGCAAGACTGAAGAGCAGATTAAGGCACAGGTAAAAGACAAGTCACAACTGGTAAGCACGGGACACATAGAAATGTAGTTATGCCTTGCCCTGGTATCTCAGAGATGTACAAAATTAGACTTTTAAAACTAAACTAGTGCCTGCAAAATTTATTCACGATAAATTTTGTGGCTGCTTTTCCCATGCATGGTGGAGAGCTAAAGACCAGATTTTGAGATTTGTGCAAGGCAGAACCCATCAGTCCCAGATTTGCAGGCACAGTTTTGGAGGCAGAGCTTTGCCACTCAAAATCCACCTCACCATACTCACCGGATCTTCCCCTATGTTGGGATCTGAAACCCTGTTTTATTTTTTCAGTCCTCTGCTCTACTTATCAGGATCAACATGAGCCTAACTCACTACCTGAGAAGGAAACATTTTCCTTGGCAGGAAGTGGGAAGCTACCATCCAGGCTGAGCAGTGTGTGAAATGCTCCAAAGGTGGATCCCTCCTTTATACAGATCATGGAAAGAGGACTTTTGATGGATGGCTTCATCACCTGCATGGAGAAAGGAGGCACAAGACAAGCACAGCCCAGCTCCCTTACCTTGCTGACGTGTTCAGCCATGGTGTGGTAATTCAGCCCAGCTTTGGACTTGAACTGCTTTTTGCAGTGCTGACACTTCAAGGCATCCTGCAGCTGAAGGAATTAAAGGCAAATCACAAGACAGGCCAAATCCTTCCAAGGGCTGCTGCTGCTGCTGGTCAATAACCCATGGGTGGCTGTTCCTGCAGCAGTACCCAGTGGTGGGACCCAGCTGGCCACACATTGTCCCTGTTTCCCATCCCAGACCCTGCCTGCAGCTCAGAGCTTTCTCTGTTGTCCTGGATACTGTTATCAAACCCACATGCCCCAATTTTTGGAAAAACATTCCATTTCAGATTTAGATTTAAAGCCTCAGTGGCTGAAAACATCTGGATGTGGCGTCTTACTCTTCCTGTTAAAGAGTTAGAGAGAGAAGAAGCTTTGATCTACCAACACAAGTGGACTGTGCTCTGCAGGCACTGATGCTCACATACAGCGCAATTTCTGGGTGCCTGGGCTATGTGAAATTAAGGACCTAATCACAGGAAGGTATTTTCTGCCTCTCATTGCCCTGCTGTTTGATCCAACTTTGCCTCCTGAGCACTTGGGGAGTTGCATTAACTGCACACCCCGAGGTACAAGGGCACTTCCACAGTGGGTGAACGGATCAGGACTTTTGCTGGGGCAGGGACCAGAATTTACTGACTCAGGAGGTTCATGCTCTGGGCACCAAGAGACAGAGTATCTTGACAGGGAGCCAGTGTTCCTGCTTCTCCTGCCAGATGATTGAAGGAAGAGTGGTGAAGGTGAAGCAAGACTGAACTAAAAGCTGGAGAGGCAATGAAGATGGATCTGCAAATCTCTCCTCATTATGGAACTCCAGGAAAATGAAGAATAGACTCACTGCAGTCAGTTAGGAGTGATTCATGGTACCTGTGCTCCCATCAGTTAATCTTGTCGCAGACCAAGGCACTTGATCCTAACAAGGTGGATGCTAACAGCTTCTTGACTCATTAGATGCCACTAGCAGCTAATTTGGGATTTACTCCTCTGGTCAACACTTAAAAACATACCACATCCACATTCCAACAAGCCCTCCTGTCCTAGGATACCAGGAGGATATAACTGCCCTTGCCTCCTTCAGGCCCAAACATGTTACAACCCTCCCCATCCCTTTTTTACTTTCCAAAAAGCAAAGGAAACAGGTACAGACTGCTTAGTTACAAGAATGTAACATAGAAACCAATTTCCACTTTTTTTGTAAGAGTTTTGGGAGCCTGAACATCCTTTTCCTGTTGTCCAGCTAAGGAATGTATCAGTCATTAAAGAAGAGGGAGTGCCTGAACCCCAGGGTGGCCTCTGATAGGGATCCCACACGGCTGAAGCAGCAGGGTCTCACTAAGGCTCTGCCACAGGTTCATCTCAGAGATGGAATGCTGAGAGCTGAACCTCTGGTCACACACCTGGAGCTTAGGGACTGTCCTGCCTGCGTTTCCATGAACCATCCCAGCTCCCAGAGCGGCACAGCCAGCTCTGGCAAGGACTCTCTGTCTCAGGAAGTGTGACAGAACACCCACTCCAAGGCCTGGAGCCCCAAATCTGTGACTGTGTATGGGGCTGGCGTATTTCCAGCAGGGAAGACACCACTGTGCTCCAGCAGAGCCCTGCTCTGCAGGTTATCTGGCTGGGCAGCCTGCACAGAGCCAGCCTGGCTTGGGAGATGCTGCAAAGTGGAGGAAATAAGACCAGTGATGGCCAGGATCCCCACTCCACTGAGGCCAGGAGGATATCAGAGGAGGCAGGATTCTGCCCAGAGTTGCTGTAGTACGGGCTTTGGGAGGGAGAGCAGCCTCCCACTGCTGTATAAACAGCAAGGCAATGGCTGGGGAAGCATTTACAGAAAATGAATGTGGAATCAAAGCCCAGCCACATATTTTCAAAGCAGGAGGCATCGATCCCATGTTGGTTTTCTGTGGCGACGGCTCCGCCAGGTGACGGATGAAGACGTAATCCTGAGCTCTGATGGATGGTGGTGTGGCAGAGAGACAATTTTTCACCGCACCATTACTGAACTCCTGCATCCTGACAGCCTGCCTGAGCACATCCAGGCTCAGAGTCTCACTGAGACATGCTCTCATGCAACCAGTTTATCTGGTGTGATACAAGGCACAGCACACAGTGAAGCCCCACAGACAGGGCTCCAGGGGAGGTCAGATTAGAGACAGCCTTAAATCTCTCCAGCCTTAAAACTATTTGTTTAGCTACTAGAAATACCTGACTCTGTTGAGACACTAGGGCAAGGGACCCAGATCACAAAGGGATTCAGAATTGGTGAGAATTAGTGTTCAAATTCCTCTGGGTGAATTCAAGTCAGCCAGCAAGCTGAAGATGACCAACCAGTGTTTTATCAAACACAGTCCAGTAAACCTGTAGGAGCATCACTGCACATTTATGAGAGGCACATGTACATATCCATTCCCCTCCAAAATCTATGTGTTTGACTGAATAAAGCAAGACCTTACTTTCTGGCAGACATCCATGTGCTTTTTGAGTCCCACAATAGTCTTCCTGGTTATAACACTGCAGGTTGGACAGGAAACTTCCCCCTTCTCGCTGATCTCCCGCTGCCACTGGTCCTCGGGGCTTGCTGGTGAGGGAGAGAGGTGTTACATCCAACCTGCCTTGGCTGCTTGATTTGATAAGTTGCAAAGCAGTGAACTGGGAAAGTTCCTGATGTTGAAAAAAGAGACACACTCTCCCAAGCAAAGCCAAAACTGGACATGAACCATAGCTCTGTCCCTGCCCCATTCTCTTGCAGCTGCCCAAGTAAACTGGGTCACTGGGTCATTTTACGTGGAGTTACCAGACATGATGACCTGAGGAAAGACCCAGGTCTTCCCAGCCACTCTGGTATCCTGCACACTGGGAGTTAAAAAAACATGATGATGCCCCCAGCCACCTGATCCTGCCCTGCATGGAATAACTTCCCCCTGCCAAACGAAACAATTAGCGGGAGTGAAACAAAGGTGAGCGTCTCAGCTCCATCCGGACGTGTGCCTGGAAAGCTTCTCTGGCAATCCTCTTCCCAGCAGACACGGAGGAAGCTGGGGGACTGCTGGCTTCCAGGCATCTGTTTATTTGAATGGCTGTGACCAGCCTTTAAAAAACCCAAAATAAGAGATCCATGGGGCCAAAAGCAGCTCCCAGGCCCAGAGTTCATGCCGTGTTCTCAGCAGAGCAGCGCTGGCCTTCCAGCAAGGGAAGCCTGGGCTGAATAAAATCCACCAAGTCTGTTTATTTGGCTGCTCTTGCATGGCTGTGAGATCAGAGAGTCGTTTATTTGAATTTGAAAGCAGTGCAAGGCACTGCAGCTGTGTTTATCTTGCACATCCTGCGTTCCTCCTGCTGTCAGAGCTCTCAGGGAATGCAAGCAACCTGTGCTGTGTGTAGGTTGCACCTCAAGGCTCAGGGAAGGCGTAATTATTCCCAGAGTTATGCACCGCTGTCATTCATGGGAATGATGTTAGAAAAATGCCATCATCACATGGGTCACATGCTGACTCACAGTGAAGCCAGGTGGAATTTGGCTCTCAACTCCCAGCACTCTCATCACATTGACCTGGCAGTGAACTGAAGGTAAGGTGCCCCTCAGGATGTCAATTGTGGTGGCACCAACATTTTAGCAGCAGTGGTTGTTCCCACGTCTGCATTATATCTCAAAAGGGCAGGAGTTGTGTGCTCCTACCTCTGACTTTGTGCTGCTGCTCCTGATGAACCTGCCAGAAAACTCACCCAGTGAACAGCCTGCTGGACCAAGAGGGGTGTGGGGACCATGAGCTGCAGGTGAAATGGGGATGGTGGCATGAAGGTAGGGACCATGAGGGCTTGGGGTAGTGCACAGAAAAGCAGCTACACTGCACACAAAGCTGCTGCCTGTGCTTTGCCCCTACCATCCTCACCTGCTGGTAGATGCACAGACGTTTCCTTCTTCACACCAACTCCTGGAGGTTTCTTTTTCAGCTCCTCCATGTTGGCATTTCCCTCTAGCTTCTTGGCTCGATGGGCTTTTGCTTTGTCCTCTGCTTTGACAAGACCTGTAAAGAAAGAGGATTTTCATTCACTACTTGCTTTAATGCCTTCAGAGCAACTCACATTTAACAGGTAAAAAAATCTCTCCCTCTAAGCCAGGGACACTGAGCTGGCTGCATGTCTGCCAAGGCTGTACATGTAGGCTCAGGTCCATAATTATGACAAGCAATATCCTAACAGCTTGTGGTGTTTTACAAACAGCATCATTTCCCCCAACACAAGTTTATGAACTATGGAAACTCCATGGCAAAGTGAGGTAGGATGCCTCCAGCCAGGCAGACAGACTGGGGAGAAGGGAATAGGATGTTTTGCAAAGAACTGAAAAGGTGGAATTGGAACAGCAAATTCAGTGTGTAAAAGGGATGTTCCTGCTGATGTTCCCACAGTGGAAATGCTGTTTAACTCCCCCAGATCCAATCCCCCAAATCCACGTGCAGTTCAGCCCTGTGCCTGTGCTTCCACAGAAGGTGCTGGAGGCAAGGAGGTGAGTACCAGGGTCAGATCCACACCTGTGACATGAGGGTCCACATCCTCCTAAATCTGGGGGTTGTGACTCTTGCAAACCCAAGGTCTGAATGGAGACAGCACCCCATGAAGTGCTGGGGCACCCTCGTCTTTGGGAAGTGACTGCCACATGGAACTTGGGGAGTGTAGGCAAACACCAGCCCCATCTTCACTTTCCATCTGAGGTGCTGGGTCATGGGAACACCTTGTTCTCCAGGAACCCACAGCAGACACTTCAGTCTCTGGCAGTGCCTCTGTGGGGAAGATAAGGGAAACAAGCCCAGACTTCCCGGGAGCCAGAGGAAAGGAAATCACAGAGACCACATCCAGCCTGCTCGTCAGTGTTCAATTCCTTCAAAGCCATTAGTGCCTCTCCCCCGAGTGCCTCATACTGGAAGGTGCTGCCTCCTGCAGTGCCTGGAAATCCGCTTTCTGCTTCTCTGGCTGAACATTTCTCACAGTCAGCCTGAATCCAGTTGCTCTCATTCCAGGGATGCTCCAGGATTTCCCCCTCCTTCCCAACCAGTTGAGCGTATTTATGGAGCATGACCAAAGTCCCACTTGCTCTTGCTTTGTCAGGCTGCAGCAGCCAATTCCTGGGCTTCCTCTCAGCAAACATCCCAGCAACACATCTCCTCTCCCTTGGATTCATTCTCCTGAATGTGGGCGACCAGCCCTGGAGATGGAGTCTGAGGGATGGGTGCGTCACCAGCCTTTCTACGCAGCAGAATTCCTTCCTGATGCCACTGGAAACGCTGCGACATCCCAGGATGGTGGGATGGTGAGGAGATGATGTTTCTTGTATCTCACTGGTGTCAGCAGCTCGTTACTCTCGTGTTACAGATGAACATACCCGGATCCTTTCCTCTCTTCCCTCATTTCCCAGCACCAGGCTCCGGAACAGAGCCTGGGGTTGTTATCAGACCCAACTCTGTGACTGCTTTTCAATCCCTTTATGACTTTCTCATGGTAAAAGGTGCCAGCTCCTCCAGTGTGAGATCTTGGGCTTTGTCTGGCTCCACCACAGGCAGGGAGCTTGGGGAAGAGGCTTCCCTGCAATGCCCCAGGGAGAAGGTACAACCCTACAGGTGACCAGAGTTGTCCTGTATTACCTTTCAGTCCAAATGTCCCCGAGATGGATGGCTGCTCCCCCGTAAACTTCTTAGGAGTTTTCTGTTTCCTTCCTGACTCAAAAGAGAGAAACAGAGAGAGAGATTTGGTCAAATAACTGTACTGCCAGGGGGATTCATCAGTCCTGGGGCATGGGGTGGGCACACACTCCCATGTTAAGAGTGGGTCAAAGGCTGTCAAATGAAGCACCCAGCCACTAAACACCAACAAACTGTGTTTCTCACTCCACAAAACCAGGATAAATCTCTTATTCAGGATTAATTCAATGAGTGAAAGTGGTGGCTCTGTCTTATGCAAAAGCTAACCAGCTCCCACATGTGGCTGTGGTGGTTTGCTTTGGTGCTTCAAGCAGTGGAACCTCGAACCATGACGGAGGCAACCACTGCCCTACACCAGCTCTACAGTGGCCATGGACAGATAGAGGCTCTTCACCCTGCCCCAGTCCTTCAGGAAAATGGATTTGCCAGAACCCTCCTGGTTTAACCTGACACACTCAGTGAGGACAGACAAGCTGACACAGCAGCTTGCTGTACTGCCAGGAATTAAACCCATTTCCAATCCTGTCATGGGATTGTTCAGGTTGGGAAAGATCTCTAAGATCATCAAATCCAACTGTCACACAGGTCCTTTATTTCTACTACAGCTACAACTGAGTTTTAACTCCCAGTGAAGCTGCAAGAAACTGGAGAGCAGGGCAAGTTATTAAGGTCTAGAAACAAGGCTTGTCTATCCCTTGGATTCAGAGAGACACTCGCAGCAGTGTTGGCTGCAGCAGAGCCCCTTCCCACGGGACACGTCTCTCTGGGCTCCCGAATCAGCATAGCCCTGGGCTCTAATCTTACTGTGCTTCATCCTCTCAGGGTCTTCCTCCTGCAGCGAGGCCTGGCTGCCCCGCTGCTGCCCGACATCCTTGCCACTGGAGGACTTGGCCGTGGGGGTGGCAGCTGCCATCGCCTCAGCCGCTGCAATCTGGAACTCCTTGCTCTCCCGGCTCTCTGCCAGGCACTCGCCATTCTCCGCGTGCTCCTGGGCCACGGCTTTTTCCATCTTTGCCTGTTTGGGATGGATGGTGGGGCAAGCTGAACTCTCAGCAGGTCTAGGGCAAAGCACAGAGGGCTTGTTTAAAGAGGGGTTGTTAGACAAGTGTCCTGACACCTCTCCCCCCACTGCCAGCCCAGGTCGTAGGAATGGAAGCAGGCATGTTCCCCTTCTCCCAGCCATCCCTACGCCACTGCCATGCAGCCCAGCCACAGTCTGGTACCTTTTCTTTCCACTGCTCTTCCCAATGGCCTTGGGCACTTTGTTTTCTGCTTTGCTGGCTGGCACTGGCCGGTCCAAGTGATTCCAGAGCCGATGCTTTTCCAGCTGGGTTTTGGAGGTGAAGGCAGCTTCGCAGTATGAGCATGAGTATGTCAGCTTCTCTGAGATTGCACCCTGAGTGGAGCAGGGAGAGGCAGGTGAGCACAGATGTTAGACCACAAAAGAGAGCCTTCTTCTGACGCAGACATGAACATAAATCTTGTGTAATACCCTTCTGCCCTTCCAAACAGTTACCATAAGTCCATGATCCCCCTGGGCCAGACCTCACACTGAGCTGCAGAGACCTCAGTCTCTCACACACACACACACACACACACACACACACCCCTTATGAATTGCTCCTGGCCCATCTCTGCCCTCCCCATTTTCACCTCATGTTTTTCCTGGTATTTAAGGCCTGCGAGCAGCATTACACTGCAGATGGTAATGGAAGAGCCAACCACTGAAAAGGGCAGACAGTTCTCCAGTCTCCTTACCCCTTGGCAGCGCTGATAGTGGTACTTCAAGCCATAAATGCTGGGGAACTCCAGCCAGCAGCCTGAATTGGGACATTTCACCCTAGAGTGGGCTTTGAATTCGTCCTTCCACTGGTTCATCAGGGGGAGCTGAGAACAGGAGAAACAAGAGATAGCTGAGTGAAGAGCACCCTGTGCCTGGGTGTGTGCTGATGCATCCCAAGGGAGCTGGGAGGTTACATGGGACCTCTGAACATTCCCATTCATCCCTTCCATCACACAGCCATGAAGTGGACCCCAGAGGTGTGTTTCAGTGTAGCACTGTTCACTCCAGTGAGAGCTGATGGGACAATTGCTGCAGGCTCCATAGGCTAATGATTCCTGCTGAGGCTTTACCTTGCCATGCCTCTCAGAGCACACGAGCACTCCCCACCAGGCTGGGGAATAAATCAGGCCCAAAGTCATCTGGCTGATTTAATCACCCCACATTTCATCTAGTCTGTAAATCACCCCATGCCCCTGCTCTCATGACAAACTGCTCCATGTGTTGTCCATGCCACCAGGCATGAATTAAACTGCACAACTCTGCAGGGAATAAATCAGCCCCTTGCCATTACTGCTGGTTCATTAGCCAAGGCTGACATGGCTGTGACAGGATCCAGTCATCGGGACATGGCCCTGGGAAAGTGAGGCTGGAAAGGGGTACAGTTCCTTAACCAGGGTTTTGGAAGATGCTGGATGCCTGCATGTAGGGGTTGAGGGACCAAGATCTTGCTCAGCACAAGACAAGGCTGCTCTGAAGATTAAACCACAGGGAAGGCAGGTTTAACCCTGGAATGGGGCTGGCTGTAGTGCACAGTGCAAGGCACATCAGACACAGAGTGAAGCATGAAGGACTCAGGGACTGGAGTGTGTGGGATCTTACAGGGATGTCTTTCAGTGCCTGGTTCTCAGCCTTGGGTCTTCCTTTCTTCCTGCCTTCGGTTTTGTCACTGGTTGCATTTCCTGCAAACAGACACAGCACACATCACCACCCATGCCAGAGGAGCAGCTGTCCCAGTAATTCTGCTGCCCAGTCCCAGTTTCCTGCTGCCTGCCTTATGCCCTCAGCTCTAGGCTGGCCATTCTCTGTCCTAGCAAGGATGGAGATTCCCCTCTGGAGGGCAATGCCAGCTCCCTTGCAAATGAGGTGCTGATAAGATGTGGCGCAGGGAAAAACGGTCTCCTGAACACAGGGCTGTTCATATTGCGGACAGCTGGAGTTCATTCCCTTTAGCAATAAGTTATCCTCCTCTGTTAGCAATTATGGCTTCAATCCCCTCAAGGTAACAGTGGCATCTGGGAAACATTTAGGGCACACGCATTTCCCCACAAAGCCACTGATTTTGGAAGCCCCATCTGAGCTACATCGTTGGGGTCCAACCGCCTCCTCTGGATGCACCCCTTGGCATCCAGAGCTGCCCATAGCAAGGTAAAGGCACTGGGAGCCTCTCTCATAGAGGGGATCTGCCCAGTATAAACAGACAGGAGGAAAAATCTCCTTGGGCCTGGAGATTCCTGGATAGAGAAATCAGCCATCCATCAGCATGACAGCCCTTAGTGTGAGGGTCCCCCAGGGCTCATACGCTCGCAAGCTTCCACCCCGGGGGCCGCGACACGGGAAGCAGCAGATGGCCTGAACTCATTTAAGCCTTTCCATCCTTTGATGTAACACTTAGCTACCAACACGATAAATAAGCAGTGAGACACCCATCTCGTTAAGCCAGACACACGCCTCTCTGAAGGGAGAGACCATCTCCATCCCACCCCTCCTGCTCCCAGGGACCAGCTCTCTGCAGCTCCCAGGGCTCTGGGGCTCTTTGGCCAGCACAGCCCTCACTGGAGCAGAGAAACATCAAGACCCAGGCCACCCCCCAACTCCTGTCACTGGGCTCATCCCCTCTGCCCCATCCACCTCCACTGAAAGGACAAATCAGTTCCTTACCCAGCTTGGGCAGCTCTGCAGGCGGGTTTATCCTCGTCTCCGTCCTGCTCTCTTTGCTGGCAGTGGGTTTGTTAGAGCCCGCAGTTTTCCTTCCACCTTTACAGGTATAGGAATCCGCCATCTCTGAAAGAAGCAGGGGAGGCGTTAAAATTCACTCCTCAGAGCTGGGAACAACACATGGTGAGAGCAAGGAGAGCTGCTGGGGAGGGAGGGAAATGAGAAAGCCATCACGCAGCTTCAAGATTCCCACAAAGAGAAGAAACGGGACGTGCTTCCGAGTATTTGTTCTACAGTTGAGGAACGCCACAGACATGGCTGGAAAGCTGCTCTCATTACAGCCTGGCTTCCCCTTCACATACAATGGCAAAGACTTTATTAAAAATTATGGGCTGACTTTGCCCAGAAAAGTAGTGAATAAATGGCTTTTCCTCTTCGTTTATTTCTCCGCTTTCATTTAAGACACCAAAAGCAAAAAAAAAATAGTGAGTTTTAATGAACAGATGTAATGATAAATTTCCAATTTTCCTTATTAATGGGAAACTGTTATAAACTGAGAATTGTTAATGTTATCGGAATTTTCCGTATTAATAATTCAATTTGGCTTCTCTATAAATAATGAACGTCAGGAATTATCGCACAAGGCTCACTCTCACTCCTGATGGAAGTGGGCAGTAGGACACCCCTCCATTCAGCAGTGCCAAGAGGAAGCCCATGGCAGGATTGGCTCTGCCTCCGGCTTCAAGTTCCTTCTTCCCCTCCCAACAGCACCAGCAAAGGCACGTCTGAGGATGGGGGCTGCTCTGGGAGATACCAGACATGGATCAGGGAAAGAAGTCCTCCATGCCTCCACAATGAGAGCATCAGGCCCTTGGGAAGAGATTCCTTGGACCACCATGACCTTGAGACCTTGGCTGGGATGGGATGCTGATGTTCACCCATGTGTTTCTTAAAACACGGATTTGACTTGTCACGTGCAATTCCCCCTACATGTTTAGCGCCATTTAACTCAAAGGAGCTGATTGCCAAAGCATCCACACTCATCCTTGTCTGTCCCCATGGCCAGAGGGATGGAGGAACACCTCCTGTGTGACCAGATTGCCAGCCACACCACCAACATGTGGGACATGAAGGTCCAGCAGTTCTTTCTGAGGTGTCCCCGGGGACTTTCTGTGCAGGATCAGGGACTTTCCATGTGGGATGCAGCCCACATGCTCCCAGAACTGGCAAAAGCTTGTAGCATGTGCTTGGCTGGTGACACATATGTGGTTGTCTGCATGGACACAAAGGTTAATCGGATCAAGTGAGAAATTCCAGCCTTGGCAACCGGTTCTGTGGCATTTTGTGCTGAACATGGGGATCACTGATTCAACTAATTTGGGCTCTTTTGGAGGAGAGCTGGGTAGGAGTTTGTACCCTGCCTGACAGCAGCTGCTTTCTGGAGCAGGCACAGAGAGGGGTCCCTATGGTCCCTTTCCAAATTGCTGCTCCACTCCCACCAGTGTGGGCACTGCCATTGTCCCCATTCCTCCAGGGACAAATGTGCCAGTCCCCTTCCTTCCCATGCTGCCTCCTGGCACCTCAGAGTGATCCTCACTCAAGCTGCTCAATAGAAAAAAAAGGGGAAAAGAAAGACTCACAAAAAAACAGTTAAGTGAAAGCTGAAGACAAGATTTCTGTGTTTATGATGGGGTAAAAACCGAGGGGAAACCCACACAACTGACATCTTTATCCAGCCAGGGTGGTTAAAATGCAAATGGGCAATGGAGCACAGAACTTCTTTGCCTACCTCACCAGCCAGCTTGAGGTAACACACAAAGAGTGACAGCCAGGGCAGACCCTGTTGACATCTCTGGTGCTCATCTCCTGCACCTCATGACACTGCACACCACTGAGCATCACCCCAACTCTCCCTTCCCAGAACATCCAAAGTGCCCTGCTCAGCCCTGCTCCAGCAGCTGGACACCTCATCCCCCTTAACACATCTGTCCCCTCAAAGGAATCCTCTCTGCCCAGCTTAAGAGGTTCTGAATCTTCTGTTTTTCCACACCAAATACTCCTTTGAATTTTCCCCCTTATTTTTTAACCAAATGAAAAATAAAAATCTCATAAACCAGCCAGCAAGAGCCAAAATCTGCTCCCTCAGCAAATGATACAACCCCAGGGATCACAGAGGAATTGTCCTGGAGAAACAGAGCAAAAATCAGCCCATTGTGGGGTTTTTTGGTAATGTTCAAACCTCTCACTCAATTTTTGAGTAACACAGACTGGAAATAGGCAACAGCCTGTGCTCTTTCACACTTTCCTTAAGGTTTTGCTGGAAACTCTTTTGCAGCTGGTAATGGGAAAAGAAGGTATCCACAAGTTCTGGCCATGACCCACAGGTGGGATGTGGTGAGGGAAGGCTGGGCCTGGTAGCATCTTATGAGGTCTCCAGCCCTGTCTATGTAACTTTTCAGAACTTTGTGGCAATATTTTTGAAGCATCCCACTCCAGCTCCAGGAAAAAAAACACTCCTGTGAAGGCAGGCACCAAAACGTGAGGAGTGAAGGCCAAGCTGGCACTGCTGGGAGCAAGGGTAAAGAGGAAAACCATGGCTGTGGGAAGGGGAAAGTGACATTTGGGAAAGAAAGGCACTGTTCCCAAGCCACTGGCCGCCATGTGTGGCTAGAAATTGGGCATAGAATGGGAAAGGGGAAATAATTCCATGTAGAAATGCCTGTGCATTAATTTGAATCAGGCCTGAAGGAGTATGTACATAGCCAGGGATGGCTGCAAACCTCTCACAACGTCCTTAGGGTTACCAGGGGAAAGTCACCTGCAGATCATGACCCCAAGTTCTCCTGCCGCGATTCCCACCCCTGTCACATTGCTACGGATGGACTTTGCTGCACAACAACTGCCTGGTCAATCTGCTCCATCTATCATCAATAATTTACCAACAACTCCAGAGGTACAGAATGCCAAAAGCCAAGGCAGCTGCCTGTCCCAGCACAAGCCATGTGCCAGCAGAGATGCAATGAGACCAGCACAGATGATGGATGCTGAAGGGCACTGCCATCCCTGTCGCTGTCGGAAGAGCTGTGCACCCTCCCATGAACTCCTGTCAGAACCGGAGCTGCTGGGCAAAACTTCCAGGGAATAAAGACAAGGAAGCGGAGGGAGAGACTTCCTCTCGAAGAATCGTCCTCGCTGGAGGTTTCCCCAGGAGGGAAGCACGTGGCAGGAGAAGTCCTGCGAGCCACTGCCTCCCTGGGCACGGCTGCTGGCCGGGCCACTCCGGAGGGACACGGAGCATCCCGCTGCTATCACCCAAACCGAGTGACAGCCATCGGGGCTCTCCAGGAGGGAGAGCTTCACCCGAGGCACGCACCCAGCGCTCCTGCCGCACACGGCTCTGACCAGGAGCAGACGAGGCTTTTGAAGGTGTAAAGTTTCTGTTCGAGGCGCGTTGTCCCGTCCCTCCCCTCTCTCTCCCCGGGCACTGACACGAAGGGAAAAGCGCCCGCACATGCCTGGCAGACAATGAGTCCTCACCGTGCCGCGGGGACCGGGGTGTCCCCTGTCGCGGGGGTCAGTGGGTGCGGGGGGCTCTGCCCGGTGCCGCTGTCACCTCATGGGCCGGGGGAGTTCTGCCCTGCCCGGTCCCGCTGTCACCTCCGGGGCACGGCGACCTCTGCCCTGTCACCTCCCGGC
>NC_031788.1:8038646-8093871 GCF_001522545.3 Parus major
CTGAGTGTCCTGCCTGTCACCTTCCTCTCCAGCGTGTCCTCCCTGTTGTCCTGCTCTCCTGGTCGTAGGCAGGACACCTTTCCCCTTACCCTGTTCTCCAAGATGAAGACAGGCTGACCTGCTTGTCGTTCTGCTCGGCAAGGTGCCCTGTCAGTTATCCTTTCCTCCAGGGTGTCCTGTCCATCATCCTACCTTCCAAGGTGTTGGCAGTGTCCTGTATGTCACTGTTCTCTCCAGGGTGTCCTGTTCATCATCCTGCCCGCAAAGGTGCAGGTAGGATGCCCTCCCCATCCATCAGTCCATCCAAACCCAGGGTGCTCCAGCTCCCCTTGTAAAGCCACCCCAGCCCCTGGGAATGATGATGGGTGCAAGCCTTTTGGGATGTCCATGGGGCATTTTCCCCACTTCCAGGCTTGGGATGTCACCCCTGCAGAGCTGGTGGCACCTGGGAAGGTGCCGCAGGGCAGAGCCAGCCTTGGTTACCGGCTGCGGGAATACATAGCCACACCACGATCCACCAATAACCGGGAAATTAGGGAAAATCACATCAATTTTACCAGGTGAGAGCAGAACCCAGAGCAAACATTGCTGTCAGGGCCACCCTGCCTGCTCCTGCGGTACTGCCGGCAACTGGGAGGCCCTGTGGCACAGTTGTTCAAAAAAAGAAAAGCCCAACCCAAGCCGGGAGTTTCCCCGCGGTTTTCCCCTCTTTGTCTCCATTGCGGGGAAAAGAGCTTAATTAACGTCTGCAGAGAGCAGGGAAAGCTCGGTGTAATTGCTAGGTATGATTATCGGTGGAGCGGAGGGTGCTCAGCAGGGTGGGAGGGACAGGCACAACCCACCTTCTTTGTATAAAATGAGGCATATCCGAGGCGGCCTCGCTTCCCAGGCAGGAGCTGCCTCTCGGGAGAGCTCGGCTGCCTGGGGGTGGCTATCTGGCAGCTCCACGTGCTCGCTGAGACCAGCCACCTTTGAGGTCTCCTCCTCGATGTAAACGGTGCCCATCGCTCATCCTGGCAGCTGCTCCGCGTGTGCAAAAGTTCCACCATGTCCCTTTTCTGCATCCACAAAGCACAGTTCTGCATCTCCAGGGATGAGGGTGAGGGTAGATAGGGGAGCTTGGCCACCCTGGGATTAGACAGGGGCAGGGAGAGCAGGCAGCTACAGGCTGGGTGAGGTACAAAGGTCTGAAATTATGCAATATGAAGGCACCCACTGTTGTTATTTTTAGGCTCTACAGAGGGGGCCAAAGAATGGACTTGAAAGGAGCAGCAAATGTTAAGCAGATGCTGAGGAGTGCTTTGTTCCACAGGCAGAGCTCTGTTGGGGAAGGCAGGAGGAGGAGGAAGAGCAATAGGGACAGTGGTGCTGCCTTCCTCCACGTGCTCACGGGAAAACATCACATCTCCTCTTGCACCGTGGCTTTGTGGCAGAGGTGGGTTGTGGATGAGAGCTCATCCTTGCAAACCAGCACGATGCTGCAGAGGGAGCCACATGGTGATTCCCCAGTACTCTGGCCCCCGGTCTCTGTTCCCACTGTCCCCACCGTTCCCACCGCATGAGGCAGGAGGAGGCCAAGGAGCAACACCCAGGCATGCACTGCAACTGTAAATGCTGGAGAAGATGCTTGGCAGCAGAGATGAAGCAGTCCAAGCCATTGAGCATGTAAATTAAATTGAAACAGACCCTCGGAAGAGGAGATGAGGGAAAAAGCAATTACATAGCCTGTATCAGCGAGGTCTTGCCACCCTACAGTCCTGACATTGCTTCTCCAGCCTCTCGTGCTGGTGCTGCCAGATCTCCCTGGAGCTGCCTTGTGCCAGGATGTAGCCAACACAGTGACCTCCACCCCAACCCAGCAGCAATTTGGGTATCCCCTACAAGGGTCGGTTCTTGTAAAGACACCTAGCCAAGAGTTTAGAACTCCAAAAATGTAAAAACCACCCTTTAAGGAAAGGCAGCAAATAATCTGGCTTTCTGAGTGCAGATCCTCTTGGGATGTTGGGATCTGGAGGCAGGTAAATGCTGATGGGGCATTTACACTTTAAAAAGTAACTTAAAAGCACATTTTAGAATCATGGAATCCCAGAATGTTTTGGGTTGGAAAGGACCTTATAAACCCTTTAGTTACACTTCCCCTGCCATGGACAGGGACACCTTCCACTATCCCAGGCTGCTCCAAGCCCCATCCAACCTGGCCTTGAACACTTCCAGGGATGGAGCATCCACAGCTTCTCTGGGCAATCTGTGCCAGTGTCTGACCCAGGGGTTGCAGCAGCACCTTTCAGACCCTTAAGTCTGTTAGAATAAAATGTGTGCTGGGTCTGCAGAGCCTCTTCCACATGTTGCTGCTCTGGAGACACCCCAAAAACTCCCACTAACTGCTGTGTGTATGGGGGAGCATCTCCACTGGTGGGATGGTGAGATGCTCAATGAGTGGGACTGGGAGCACTGGGAGCACTGGGAACACTGGAAACACTGGGAGCCCAGACTTCAGCCCATGTCTGCTGAGCCTTGTGCAAGAGGCACAGAGACAGGTGAGGGAAAGGCCATGACTGATGCCCAGATCCAGGATGGGAGACTCAGCAATCCCTGTTTCCCAAGGCTTTATCCTGGGATAAAGGATCGCAGCTGGCTGCTGCTTCCCCTTTATCCTTGGAGTGGCAGGGGGACAAAGCCCCTTGGAGCAGCCACATGCTCACACATCCACAGGACAGGCTGTGCTGAGGCTGGTCCGGCTCAAAGAGAGAGATTCCTGAACAAAGAGGGATTTGCAGCTGGTTTGTGCGGCAGCATCCGGGCCAGCCCAGCCTCCTCCCGCACGCTGCTCCACAGCCTGGGCCGCTGATTGGAAACCGGAGCCTGCCATCACTCCAACAGCCAGGAATTATGCTGATGGATTTTTTTATTATTTTTCCCCCTCCCTGTTCTTGAATGCACTCAGCAAATATAACCAAAAGGGGGAAAAAAAAAAAGAAGAGCGAGAGAAAATCCAAACAGATTCAATTTTAGATATGGCAACAAAGCAAAATGGTTGCAGTGCAAAGCGGGAAGGCTAAGGGGGGAAAAGCTCCTGCCTCACAGAGGAGCTGGAGCTGTAAAGCTCCCAGCAGCCCTGAGGCTGCTGTTTATGATTTGCAGGGTTGTAGTGACATGGGGCCATGTCCCATGGGGATCCATCCCAAGCCAGGGGCACCAACAACCCCACGGAGGGCAGTGGGAGATGGAGGATGCAGGACAGGACTGGTGATGAAGTTATGTGGATTCATCAAATCCTTCTTAGTTTTAGAAAATGCCTCCTCTGATGGGAAGTGAAGAGGCTCATTTTCTGTTGGGGAGTGTGAAGGATTTTCCTGGAGGTCCCAGTAACAGCCTGTGCAAATGTGCTGCCTGGGAATGTTGTGTCAAAACCAAACCCCAAACTTGCCCTTCCAAAAAAGGCCCAAGTGAAATGCTGTGGACGTTCAACTTGGTTTTGCAGCAAAGCTACTGGTGCATCCAGTCTGGGGAACAGCTCTGATCAACCCAAATGATACTTGCTTTGGATCAATTATTTATCTCAGACCTGCTGCCTTCCCTGGGCTGCCCAACTCCCACCACTTGTTGCCTTCCCTCTGCTGGCTTCCAGCCTGTGCATGTTGCCTCCCCCTTGCTCCAGCCTTGCCAGGTGGTCCCATGTGCCACCAACCCCAGTGCAAACAGCCAGGTACCTGCTCTGACTCTGCCCAGGTGCTGCCAGCGCCTGGCACTGCTGCAAACCTGGCACCAGCCTGGTGAAAGCAGCAGCTGTAGCTGCATCTGCATCTACCTCTCTGCATCTTTGTCCCAGTGAAAGCACCACAGCCATACCTACACTCACTTCTGTCCATCTTTCCTGTCTCTGTGTCATGTCCACTGTCCCTGGGAGTGTTTCTGGCTCTGGGGAGGCAGAGCATTCAGAGGGCATCCAGCAGCTGAGAATGAGGACCAAAAATGAAGGAAGTAATATAGGGGAACAAAATGAAATGAAGCAATTATCCCTGCTCTGATACTTTCTAATTAAGGAAAGTGTCACCCTTATTAAGAGGCCATTAATTCATTGTCACAAGTCACCACCAGAGTGCAAGTACCAAAAACGTGCCTGGGCCATGGGGAGTGGAGCAGCTTCCCCTCCTCCTTGCACCACGGGCTCCAGCCCCAGCAAGAGCTGCTGCTTGAGGCCACAGGGCTACTCATGGATTTCTGCAGGAAATGCCCTGTCCCCACACCCTGGGCTGTGCTTTGGTGTGCTCTGTCACAGCACTCAGCCTATCCCAAACTGAGCCCATCCACCTCCACCTGCATCCCTGTGACTGCACGCTCTGCCCTGTGGGCTCCAAATGGATTTGTGCAAAGCTTGTGGTGAATTCTCAGCAGAGATCAACTCTTGGCTTCTCGGGGGAACCAAGCTGCCAAGGAGCTGCCCAAATATCTCCAGCCCTGTGGTCAAGGCCAGCATTTCCCCCTGTATCACCTCCCATTAACAGCCATCTCTGTGTTGGCAGCCTCTCATTACGTATTCTGCATGGAGGGCCCCACATCAGCTTAATTAACAAGGTAAGAAAAACGGGACCTTTGAGGAAATCTTAATTATATTATCCATCTCACCCTGAGTGGCACCTGATCCATCCCAACACTGTTTTCAAGTTCATTAGCAATAAATCAAGATTGATTAGTCCTGGATGTGCAGCAAGAACACACCGGAGCAGAAGACTTCTGCTGCCATCGCTGTGAGACTTCGTGTGTGTTCCCAGGCCCTGTCTTGTCCTCCAGCACCAAGTGGGATGGTGACCAGGGCTACAGGATGAGGCAGAGGGAGACCTGCCAGAGCTGGGATGTGGCTGTTGGAGCATCCCAGGAGAGGCTGTTTCACTGTGCCCCTGCCACACCCTGGAACCTCACTCTTCCCTGGGATGCTCTGACTTGGAGCAGCACCCAGGCACCCCTTCCAGGCTGCTGCACCCATCCAGGGATGAGGCAGCCACAGCTATTCTGGGCAACCTGTGCCAGTGCCTCACCACTCTCACTGGGAAGAATTTCTTCCTAATATCCAACCTAACCCTGTCTTCTGCCAGTTTAAAACCATTCCCCCTTGTGTTGTCACTTCATGCACTTGTTCAAAGTCACTCAGCTCCTTTAGGTACTGAAAGTGGCTCTAAGATCTCACCAGAACCTTCTCTTTTCCAGTTTTACCAACCCCCGATTCCTCAGCCTGTCTTCATGGCAGTGGTGCTCCAGCCCTTGGAGCATCTCTGGATTTGAGCTCTGGACTCACTCCAGCAGCTCCACAACCTTCTGATGTTGGGATCCCCAGAGCTTGAGGCAGCACTGCAGGTGGGGTCCCTCCTGAGCAGAGCAGAGGGGGACAAACCCCCCTCCCTGCTGCCTTGGTGCTGGGAAGGCAGCCCGGGGCAGGGCTGCTGGTTCCTGGGCTGCCAGCACACCTTGCTCATATCAAGCTTCCCATCCAATGACTTGGGGTGGTTTGTAATCCTCCCTGTGCACCTGATGGGATGACAGGGTCCTAATTAGACCGAGTGTGCAATCCACTGGGGACAGGCATTCCAATTGAAGCTGGCTCCAACTCAGCAGAGCCAGTGGCAGGCGCTGCCAGCCCTGTGCCCAGCACGCCGTGTCCTCCCACCCCAGGGACAGCACAGGCTGCCTTCAGCACCCATGTGAGTTTCAGGGTTGGAGGAATGGGGAGCATTCCCTGCATCACAACCACAATCAGTAGTGCTTCAGAGCTGGAGGTGTTTACATCATCAAGCTAGGCTCAGTAATTACTCAGCCAAATTTGCATGTATTTTCTATGGGCATCTCTGCTGGCTTTTTTATTTTCTGCTTGAAAACCTTGCTGGAATCTGCAAACTGCCTCTGCCACTGGGAAGGGGCTGCTGGATTGTTCCTTTCTAAGAAGATGCTGAACGTAACTCCTGATGCCAGTGACACATTGGCACTCTTATTCAAAAAATTTCCACCAAATAAAGTGGCAAAAATTTTTTTTAGAGACAGGAGTTGTGTGGCCATTGCCTGCCCCTGTGCCCTGGTGCTGCTGCCTGCATCCTTCTGTCTGCTGCAGGGAACTGGCTGATTCTTATTGGTGTTTTCTTTTTACTTTAATTGTTGTCTGGTTTTAATATTGCATGAATTGATTCATCTGCGTTTCATTGTCGGCACTGTTTGTTTTGGGGCAGTGCCTGGAATATCACTGGCAGATAAGTGCTGGACAAGTAGAAGGTATTTTTCTTGCTCGGCAAAAGATGAGGAGTGACCAAGCTGTGCCTCAGCTCGAGAGGATCCCAAGCAGCCTCCGGTTCCAAGGGTCTTGGTGCAATACTCACCACCTCAAGTTCTCACCCGTGAGGACTGTCCTTCCTTGGACCCACCATGCAGATGCATTTTGCTGTATGCCCAGAGCTACCAAAGTCAAAACAGTGTCAGGGCTGCTCCAGATGCATCCCTGCTGCCTTGGGCACAGTCCTGCATGCCCCTGGGACAAGCCATGGGCATTAGGTGGCACCAGACACTGCCAGAGCAGTACTTCAGAGTCCTTCAGAGCCAGCCTGGAGAGATGCTCTGCTCTCACCATCACTGTCCTCATCAGGACAAACACATAGAGCAGGGGACTAGGGGCAGGACAGTATCCTCCTGCCAGCCCTGGGAATACCTTTTTCACCCTTCTCCTCCACTTTATCCTGTTCTGGTGGGTCTCAGAAAGATGGGGCCATGGCTGGGGCTCTGCCTGAATGCAGTTAGTTGTGTTTCCGCTTTCTTCTGTGCCTCCTTTCTTCCACAGTGAGGAGCTGGAGGGAGCCAGAGCATCCTCAGGAGCACAGCAAGGGGCAGCTGGGCTTTGGGGCAGCATCTGGGGGGGAACCCTTCCTTTTCCAGAGGGTCTGGGATCCCCAGCACTGCTCTGTGCACCCCAGCTGCACGACAAGATAAATCTCCACCAACTTACTGCATGAGCCCAGCTGGAGCCTGGAGAAGACATTTCTCCCTGTGTAACTCCCAGGCTCTGGAGAGAAGCTCAGTATCTCCCTCTAACGATGTGCAGACACCTGCAGCCGTGATCTGTGGTTTGGGTTTCTGGTCCCCTGTGCCACCCCACAGCTCCCTGTGCCTCCCCACCAGGACAGAAACAAACCTCGCTGTGGGAAAGATGGGATTTTTCCTGGCTTCTTTTTCCTTTTCTTAAAACTCAATAAATTCTCCCAGCTTCCTGCTCTGTTGCTTGTGAGTGAGGTGAGGTGAGAAGAGTAAATTTTGTTGCATATTTGAAAAGGTCAGTATGGAAACAGAGGAAATTCTAATTCCTGTGTCCTGGGGTACTGGGGGCTACACACAGCACAGCCCTGGAGCTGCTTCCCTGCAGACCAAGCTGAGGGTCACAGACCCCTGACCCACAGGCAGAGAGGGAAGATCTTCAGCATAGCATGGAGGGATTTAAGGCTGTAGACATCTCCTGAGCATATCCAGGAAGGACTGGAGGGACCAAACTCACAGGGCAGGCTCAGGTGTGGGAAGAGTCAGAAGACCAGTGAGTTAAAATAACAGTCTATAATTTATTATCAGCAGAGCAGTGATGCCTTAAGTTTTAGCTTTCATATTTTCCAGATTCTATACAGCATTGGTATATAACTCTGAACTTCATATAAAGTGGTAGCAAGTTCTCTTCACAGTGTAGTTAGACAAAACAATCCTTTTCCAGCCCAGGAACCAAGGACACCATTGCAGCTTCAGGCCCAAAAAAGATGAATATCAGCGAATTGAGAAGAGCAATCTGGGAGGATGTAACTTCATAACCTGAAGCTGTGATTGGAAATGGACCAAAACTTATAAAAGTGTGAAACTCATGACTGGTCATCCATCTTGGGTGGAGCCACGGCTGGGCTCTTGTACTGCCCAAGGTGTATCTTTGAAGGCCTTTTAAAATAAATACCTACTTTTTTCCTTTAACACTGTCTAGCCTCTGTTCTAGGTAGCCTCTCAAGGCATCAGAAGCAGGCAGGAGGGTGCCTGGCTGGGGGCACTGTGACCTGCCTCCACATCCCAATGCCCCAGGGGTTTTTTGGACCCCCATGACCCACAGCCCTTCCCTCATCACTTGAGGTGGAATGTGGGGAGGTGGCAGCCTCCACCCCGGCCAAAAATCCCAATTTACACATAGATTTTCCTTATCTGCTCACAAGGGCAGTCTGTAGCTCTGTATGGAAGAGTTTGGGAGGTGGAGATGTAACAGCAAGCACTTTCACTGAGGAGTGATGGTGAAGGTCATCAGGAAGGTGTCTGGCTTTGGTGGCACCATTGCCAGCTCTTGGGCAGGAGGTCAGGACAAGAACCTGCCAATGCCTGGATGAGCAGAGCTCTGCAGAGCTGGTGGGAGCACGGAGCAGAGCAGGACCAGGCATGGGGGCTGGGGAGGACCTGGCACCCAGTAATCCCCCAGCCCCACCCTGGGCAGCACCCATCACCACCCAGCAGCACCCCTGCCTGCTCCCCCCAGCCTCTGCACGGGCTCCCCCGTCTGCCTGTGGATGAAGGATGAGCTCCTGGCACAGCTTCCTCCAGGACATGGCACCTTCTCAGTGCATCCACTCTGCTTTTACTCCCAGATTTTCCAGCTCTGATGACTCAGCTCCCTTTTTAACTCACCAAGTGGAGCTGGGTGCTGGAGTCCTGGCCCTGCTTTGAATTTTTTGGCTGGTTGTATCATCTTAGTTGCTACTGATAACGTCACCTCCCTGGACGCTGGAAGACAGCCCAGTCTGATGAGGAAACCAAAGCTCCCTAAATAATCTCTGAGGCATGGACACGAGTTGCCGGGTGCTGGGATGTTGCCCAAGTGCATAATGCTTCAGTGTCCTGCACATGGCTCCGAGCTGTCCCTGGAATCACTGCATTCCCTTTCTCCACAGTGCTGAGCCCTGCCTTTTGTCATCTCCTTTTTTCCATCTCTTTCCCTGTGAACCATCAGGCTCAGGTGGGTGGAAGTTCTTCATCTGTCCCAGCAGCTGGTTTGCTGATTTTCCTCCAGCAAAGAGCCATGTCTGCTGGAAGAAACGTTCCATCCCTGCACAGGAATGTGTTCTTTTAAAATTCCTTTAAAAGAAAGAGAAGGAAGAAGTGGGAGAGGAGCCCTGGAGTGTCTGGGAAGCTGTCTCTTCTTATTCCAAGCGTGTGGCTCAGGTCTCGTATCGGCGGTGCACAGCCCGTCCCAGTGGAGCTCGGTTCACAGTGTTGGTGCAATCTGCCAAACAGACGGATCAGCTAGGAGACATTTCCAAAAGAAGCTGGAACAAGGTGGGAGAGGAAGGAATAAACAGCCTGCAGGGCAGCACATCACACCTCACCCACTGCTAGCCCCGGAGAACGTCTTCCCTTCCGTGCAAAAGGCCACTGACGGATTTTGGGCTGCGCGTGGCAGCCTGGCTCTGTGCATCACAACTCACCCCTGCGCTCCCTAAACGGCCCCACAGCCCATCCCTGTGTGCCCCAGCCCAGCCCCAGAGCCTCCCCCTGCCCCCTTGGCCCTACCTTGGCTGAGCAGCTGCAGGTTCCGGACCTCCTCTCGCACCTGGAGCTGCAGGACCTGCTGCAGGACCTCCTGGCGCTGCGTCTCCAGCGCGATCCCCATGCGCTGCAGCTTCTCCCCATTCAGCCGCAGCAGCGCCCGGCCTGCAAACACGGAACCGCTCGCTGCCCAACCAGCCCCGTGGAGCGGGAGGGTGACTCCAGGAAAGGGCAACACAAAGGGGAGCCCATCAGCAGGGAGGAATGAGGAGGGAGTGCTCTCTCAGTGCCTGGAGCAGTGTGTGGAGTGGCAGGGTGAGGAGGAATGACTGGCAGAGGATAGGGATAAGGGATATTGGGAAGAAACTAATCCCTGTGAGGGTGGTGAGGCCCTGGCACAGGTATCCAGAGAAGCTGTGGCTGCCCCATCCCTGGAAGTGCTCAAGACCATGCTGGACAAGGCTTAGAGAAACCCGGTCTAGGAGAAGATGTCCCTGGCCCTGTCCCTGGCAAGGGGGTAGAACAAGATGGGCTGTAAGGTCCCTTCCAACCCAAGCCATTCTGGTTCGTGACCTCCCTTTCAGAGAGCGCCGGGTGGCAGCTCATGTCCCCAGCCTCTGACAGGTACCGGCACCACAATCATGTAACCCATCCCCGCAGGCAGCAGCTTTCCATTTCTCCGCTCCACCTCCCACATGAGGAGATGTTTTCTGAGCGCAGGGGCCCCACGCGGGCCGGTCGTCCCGGGGGAATGGGGGTGCCCATCACAACGCATTAGCGCTCCGGTCCCCACCGAGCCACTTCCCTCCATCTGGGGCTATTAGAGGAGGGATTTTAAACCAGCTTTTGTCCTTGCTTCCCAGCATACACTCACTAATGCTGCCTTTGTTGCCAGAGCGAGGGATGGCTGAGCTCTTGCATTAGGATTTTGCATCCCCCCCAGGCAGCTCCTGCCCTCACTTCCCTGCCACTTTCCCCTGGCCCTGGCTGAGCTCAGTCTGGCCTTGCAAATATTGAAGTTGGACCGGAATGATGCTCTTGCACAGAGGTCAAAGCCACTGTCCCCAGGGAGCAAAGGGGATGGAGCAGATCCTAGAGGTGAGTCTCCTTGAAAGACTTGACTGGAAGTTGGATTTAGACCTGGACAAAGATCTTTGAAACTTGGACTCCAACTGGGCAGTGATTTTTTTCTCTTCTGCAAAATTTCTCAGTATTTAAAAACTTTAAAAATATTATTATTATATTCATCTAGGTGATGAGAAGACTCTAGGTGGTGAGAAGACTCTTCCCTGTCTTAGAAACCAATGTAATAATTTCTAAGAACCTCCAGCCTGTCCTGGAGCTCACTCTGGCGGCAGATACCTCCTGCCCACCTAGGTCAGTGTTGCCATGTCCCCTGCTCTCACCCTGGCTGCATGTCGTGGGTAGAGGGGACAAAAATGGGGGCCATGCCCATCTTCTGAACCACCAATGTGCAAACAGCCTTTCCCAGGAGCACGTGCTAGTGGCAAATAGTCCAGAGGGCACGCTGTACCTGTGATGGCGTGGTGGGAGAACGCCTCGACGTAGATGAGATAGTTGTGTGGGCAGTGCTTCTTCAGCCATTTGCACACATCCTGCTGTGTCCACAGCACCACTGGTTTGACCAGGCTGCCCAGCGTGGGGCTGGTGTGGTAGATGCCATAGTGGTCACAGCCACGGACCTGAGGGGAGGGAGAGGGGACAGCGTTAGTGGGATTCAACCCTGCGAGAGGAAAATGGAAATCAGTCAGTGGGGATGGGGGGGAAGCTGGTTGGCTGCATAGGATTGGGGTGATGCTGGCAGACTTTGGCTCTACACCCTTGGTGTCCCTGGGCTCACCCTGAAACCAGAGGAACCAGTAAGGGAGGCAGGGAGAGTGGGGATGAGAGATTGAGCTGGTTGTTCTGCTACATATAGACCCAACACTTTAAACTTCCCAGCCCTAATGCTGCAGTCAAGAGACCCAGCTTCCTTCCCCTACACATCTCTCAGCCCAGCAGAGCATTGTAGAGGCTCAGGAAATGTCTTGGAGGGGTCCTCAGGGTCCCCACCTCAGCAGGCAGAGATGGGCATTTGCTGGAAGCTCCCACTGGGGATGAAGCCAGTGAGATCCTGGAGGACGGTGGCAACTGGTACAAAGCCATCCCCACCAGATGGTGGTACTGGTGCAAATTCATCCCCAGCAGAAGCCCCCAGGAAAGCAGCCAGCAGCCAGCTGGTGCCCTGGAGTAGGAAGGACTCTCCCTTTCTCTCCCTCTCAACCCCCTTCTATCTTGAGCTGACTGGTCCTGCAGCCTTGCAGGTGTTTAAGGCCACCTCTGAATTCTACAGCCTGTTCTTGGGGTGCTGTTATGCTCAGAGACACCCAGGATAAAGCAGGGTCACAGTCCCCAGCACCCAGTATGCCCTTCCACCTTCTGCTGAGCTATGCCATGCACAGTTATGCCCACAGGGTTACTGGGACTTACCTGACAGCATCCCTCCATCCCACCTTCCCTCCCTCCAGCTGTCTGCTGCAGTGGCCAGTCTCACTCTGAGCCACCCAGTCTCAGCCTGAGACACTTGGCAGCTCCATTTTCTCTCCCCCATCACAGCTACACTGGCCTTGCAAGGTTGTTGCAGCCTGGACTTATCTCATACAGGGCAGATCACACATCTTGAGCTGTGTGACTGCACCGGGGAGCAAACCTGCTTCTCCTAGGGAATCCTCCAGGTTGGCTGGGAAATGGGGCTGGAGGATGCAGGAATCTCCCTTTCCCTGCTTTTAGCACCCAGGAGAGATTGGTGAGCTCTCCACTGTTGCTGATGCTGAGATTTAGTCCTTGAGCAGCACCAGCAAACAACACTGCTCCAAAGCATCCACTTGTGCTCAAGCTGCTGGGACTGTCCCAGGCTGGATCACAGGCAAATTGGGGTGGGAAAGGCACCCCTGCTTCCCACAACACGGTGGGACTACACTGCCAGGGCTCACCCATGCCCTGGACACGGCAGGGTCAGAGCAGAAATAGCAGCTGATGCTCAACACACCGGCACGGGAAAGGTCTACAGCGTGTGGCCCGCGGTGTGCCAACATCGACCTCTGCGTGTGAACGCTGGCTAATTAAGCATGTCTAATAGAGGAGCAGGGATAATTAGTGTAAGAGGGACTCCAGACATCCCGCAGTTACTGAAACTAATGACACATTCCTGAGAGATGCTGCAGAGGAGGCAGTGGAGGGCAGCTGGCCTGGGTGTGCTCCCTGCCCCGTGCCAGGCATTGCCACAGAGCCTGGTGGGGCTGCTGCCTGTGCCCAGGGGAGCGTTTGAGCTTGGAAAGGAACTGCTCCTCAAGCAGAGCTCCTTGGGAACATTCAAACAAGAGGGAAGAAGGCGAAGTTGGGAGGCTGTACATTAATAAGTAAGGAGTCCATCTCCAAAGCAGATGGAAAATCCAATAGACAGTGCATAGGATGCAGTTTCCAAACCAAACCCTCACCTTTGGGGGAGACCCCTGCAGCTGCTTGGCTCCACCAGACACATTCCGGGAGTCGCCCGCCTGCGGGAGCGGCCCCAGCCCACGCCGGCTGCGCGGCTCCTTCACACTTGGCTGAGCGCGCCCGAGAGTGTGCCGTGGGGAGCAGGAGGAGGAGGAGGAGGCGATTTGCTCTGGATTCACTAACGAGTGATGATGAGAAGCGGAGGGGCTGGGGGGAATAACAACCAGCTTCCCGGGAGCTTCCCGCGAGCTTCCCACAGCTATTATCCAACTAACCCTCCGAGGCACCGGGGAAGAGGTGACAAACAACTGGCAATTTCCCTGGGCACGCACACGGCTGCACGCACATCGCTCATCAGACACAGCCCTGCACCGGGAATCATCCCAGCATCCCTAAACCCTGCTCTGCCTGCTCGGTGTGCATCCCCCGCTGCCCATGGAGGGTCCCCAAGTGAGCCCCTGCGCTCCCCAGAGGGGCAGGGGAGGTGTAAGGGATCATGGGCTTGTTTTCCAGCCGGCTGAGCTGCGCTGTCTCTCTGATAAACTCTCAGCCGTGAATATCGAGCGCCGGTGTGGAGGAGAGCAGGCAGGAAGGCTGGGAGGCTGCTCTGGCAGGAAGGCAGGAGGTGGCTGGGGGAACCAGGGGGTGGGAGCCATCCCTGGGCACTGCAAGGACCAACTTGCATCACCTCCCTTTGCTCTGGCATTTTTCTTTGCTTACAGCAAATTGAGAACCTTTCACTAAATCTTTCTGGGCAGCACATAGAGGTGGAGGAGGGAGAACCATGATAAGCCACAGCTGGCAGGTGGAGAGCAGCTGGTGTGTCCCCATGCAGGAGCCACGGGGAGGTGATGGGACAGTGCCACCAGCACATCGGACATTGTCTCCCCTGGAGCTGCTGCTCCTGAGAGCATCACAGCCATGCCCACCCCTGTGCAGTCCCTGCTCCCTTCTGAAGCCAGACCCTGTGATACAAAATCATCTCCGTGTTGGCAGCTGGAAGCCAGGCAGTTGGATTTTTCCCCCGTTTTCTTTCCAGCATTCACTGTCGGGATGTGCCACCTCCGAATCCAACTCCCAGAGTGTGAAGGAGGGGCTGGAACCACCTGCAGGGATGATATTCCTTCCTGTGTCTGTGCAGCAGTGAATGGATAGAAACCTTTGGCTCACAGCCTCCATAGTAGAATAAAGCTTCAAATTTTAGGAGGACAATGGTCCAAACCTGGCTAAGAGACACACACAAGTGCTCAGTGATTTTAAGGCATTATAAGGAATTTGGTCCTGGCATACTTGATGCAAAATGGTATTAAGTCCCAGCTCCAGGTGGGAGGGCAGAGAGGGGAGATGGCACAGAGAGCTCACCCCAGCACAGCCCGAGGCCCAATGAAAAGACATTATGATGTTTATATATGTTACTATAACTAAACACCCAATAATCGTGAGGACTTTCAGCAAAACAAGATCTGAAGGCCTGATCCTGCAGGGAAAGAGGAGTTGCTCCTGCGGGGTGCCCACGGTCTGGCAGACACAAGGAGCTGAGTTCCCCTTGGCATGCCCGGGGTGGGGTGTGGGGGTACCTGCGAGCCCTCGGTGCCCGGCTGCCGCAGGAGTTTGACGGTGCGGCCGCCGTCGGGGCGCTGGCTGCGGCCGTCGTGCCAGGTGAGGCTGCTGCCCGGGTTGCGCTGCAGGCGGTAGCTGAGGTTTTCGGCCGACACCGTGTGCTCCAGGAGGCTGCGGCAGAAGCTGAAGTGAGCAGAGGCGGCAGCGGCGGCTGCAGAGGGAAGGGGGGTGAGAGACGGCCATGGTGCCCATCCACCCCGTGCCTGGGCACCCAGAAGTGCCTTTTCTACCCCACAGGACCAGCTGAACTCAGGCTGTGGGCCCCTCTCTCCAAAAACTCCCTGTTTCTGCCTTCCTTTCCCGTTGGCAAGAAGAAAATCCACGAGCCTAGGAACCGCCAGCTGGCGCTGGGATCCAGCAGGCACCCGACAAGATGTTTGCCCACACAAACCCCTCACGAGCGACGTTTGTTTTGACACCCGCCAGCCGAGCAGACGCGGGACCCGCAGCTGATCCCCAACACGTGGTGAGAACCTCCTGCTTGTCACTGCCACTCTGCTGGGACAGGAACCGGCAGGAGGCCCAGGGAAGCTGCTTCCCATGGCCCAGGCTGACAGCAAACTGCCACCACTGAGGGAAGGGGAGCAGAGAAACCTTCCCTGGGCAGCCTGGTGAAGAAGGGAATGCAGGCTGATCTCCCAGAACAGACCATGGGTGCCTGGGGACAGTTACTGCGCACTCCAGTGATGGCTGAACCCACACCAGCCCTTCCATAATGGCCACAATGAGACATTTACGCACAACTAGTGCTTCTTGTCCCTTATTCATAGAATCATAGGATATCCTGAGGTGGAAGGGACCCGCAGAAGTCATTGAAATCCAATTCCTTGTGTGTTAACAAGCTGGGAGTGCAGGGGTTGCAACGAGGTTGCAAAGCTTTCCTTTGAGGGGGCTGAAGGGACCCAGCTGCCATGGGAGGAGGGTGAGTGGGTATTAGGGGCTCACGCTCTGTCTGCTCCGGATAAAAGCCAGACAGCTTGACATAAGCAGCTCTGATCCGCAGAAGCAAAGACCGGAGCATCCCCCAGCTCACCTGCTCCCACCACGGGGAGCCAGGCGAGTTATGAACCACCTCCAACAGCAGAACAGCACCCAAATGAGACCCACTTCCAGGACAAACCACCCTGGGAAAGCAAGAGGGC
This sequence comes from Parus major, assembly GCF_001522545.3. NCBI lineage: Eukaryota > Metazoa > Chordata > Aves > Passeriformes > Paridae > Parus > Parus major. Next base: position 8,054,441 of record NC_031788.1, read on the forward strand.
TGGAAAAATCCTGGTGCAGCTCATTTTCCTGATTAGTGGGTTTTAAGAGGGGATAGGTTTCAAAGAGACCACTCAAGTACACCTTTATACAATAGGAGAACAACTGGCCCAAAAAAAGGACAAAATAGAGCAGAAAAGGGTTGTCCAAGGATACCCAGAGCACATCACACAGTGCTGTTTCTTAAACACACCCAGCAGGAAACATTCCCATGGGGAAACTGAGGTAGGGGACCTGTCTGATGGCTGGGGAAGTGATCTGGGAGAAAGTGAGGTGGAGGGAGATCCATGGATTGGCTCAGTGGGGAGCAGAGTCAGGACTGGTAGGGGTGGTCTCTGCACCTGTCCTGGGAGATGGGGATGTCTCTGATCCAGCAGTCTCAGACACCCTGAGCCCATCGTGTGAGGACCGGAGCAGGCTGTGCTCCCTCCAGCCAAGGATGTCTGAGATGTCACTGTCCCATCCCCGGCACCTCGAGCACTGTAGCTGTGCTGGGATACCTCTGAGCTGGAAACCGCCCATCCCACTGGGTGCTGTGGCAGATGTAAACCTGGCAGGTCTGGAGTTTTGTCCTTCAGCTGTGCCAGGGCTTCCCCAGGACTTGCTACAGGGGGTAGAGGGAAGAGGGCTCTGGCCATCAGTAGGACCCATATCCATGAGGTGCTGTGGAGCATCTGCTTCCTGCAGCAATCACTGCTGGAGGCAACACCGGGAGTGGGAGCAGATGGGGAAGAGGGGTGAAGGGAAGAAAAGCAGATCTGTGAGCAGAGCCTGCCCCCTTGGAGCAGGCAGTGGCTCCCTGCAGCCCCGAGCTCCAGCAGCTCGTCCACAGCCTCAGTTTCCCCAGCCCAGCCCTTGGGTCCCAACTTTCCAATCACCTGGCAGCGCTCGACATGGGATGGTAGGGAGGATGCTGAGGGGGGTATGTGGGAGCATTTTGGAGCAAGGAAAGGATGGGAGCAGAGGAGCCCCGTGTCAGGACAGCCCTGGGCAGGGACATGGGAGTGACATCCAACAGGGGCTCTCCTTTCAGTGCCCTGCACACGGAGTAGCCACAGCATCCCCAGGAGCAACCAGCCACCCTCCATCACCTCCACCCCTCTCTGCTAAGCCCGTGCCCTCCGGCCAGGAATGCAGGAGCAGTATCTCCCCCCAGTCCCGCTGGCCCCACAGCCCCCCGGCCATGCCCTGAAGACCCCTCACCTGGCTCGGGTGGTCCCTGCGAGCTGCGGATGGTGGAGACGCAGCAGAGGGATGGCCGGCCCTGCTGCATCTCGGCGGGAGGAGGGATGCGCGTGAGCGCTCGGCACCGCTGTCACGAGTGCGGCTCCATCCCTGCCTCCCCTCATACCTCGTCCACACCTGACTGATTCCCCCGAACGCCTCCCTCCCACTGCCTCTGAGCACCGGCTGCACGCTCATCCCAGCTCCGGGCGGCCCCGAGCCGGTCTCACATGGAGAGGGGGGTGAATTACACCCCCTCCCCGCTGCCCCGTGGGCGTTTGATCCGGAGAGATGCTCGGTGCTTTCCTCTCGTGCTCCCGCCTAATCCCGCGGCAGGGCCAGCTGGCAGCGGCAGGGCCAGGGAGCCCAGCGGGGGCTGCTGCAGGGGACACCGCACCCACCGGGCATCCGAGTGCCCCGGGGACAAGCGGAGCCGTGGCACGAGTGTGGCAGCACCGGGGTCACCGGGGCCTTAGGGCGCTCGGGTGCAGGAGGAAAAGCGGAGAAGGAGCGTGGTGATGAACAGCCTTAGCAGGAAGGGGCCGCAGGGCTCAGTGTGGGCTGCTCCTGCTCCCGCTCCCGGCCAAAGCTCTCGTGGTGGTGTTGGGGTCCGGGCAGAAGTGGGGTTCCCACGGAGCAGAGATTGTGCTGAATCCTGAAACGGGAATGCAGGGACCACCAGGCTGGCTGAGCCCGAGCTGGAGTGGGGAAGGGAGAGCTCAGCTCAGGTCCCCAAACAGCCACCGTGACCCCACTATTCCACTGCCAGCTGGTCTACGGTCCCCCGTCTGCCTGCCCTCTGTGAGTGTCACCCCACTGCCTGCTTGCCACCGGGGAATCGCTGCCGGCTTGTTTCCATGGCTCTTTGATCCATTTTGGGCATCTCTCCAGCCACGCAGGAGGGAGAGGCCAGGTCCGGGTCACCGCAGGGAGGGCAGCAGCGGTGGGACAGGGTCTGCAGCAGTGGCAGGGACACTCCCTCCCCTCAGCAGGCACAAGGCTGCTCCCGCTCCCGTTCCTTCTCCAGACACTTTTATGGCTGGTGAAACGTGAGCACTGGAGAGGCTCAGAGCAACAGCAGCTGCTGCTGGGGAGAGGGACGGGAAACCTCCCGGGGCTGGGCACCTCGGGGCAGGATGTGGCAGCATTCCCCGGCCAAAGCATTTCCATGTGGGTGTCGAGCTGGCTCCGGCTGATCACTACCAACAAACCGGCTGCCAGGGGACTTTCCGCGGATGCTTCCTGCTCGCAGGTGACCAGGATCTGCCCGGGGGACACGGTGGAAGGCAGCCAAGCTGCAGGAGGAGCAGGCAGGGGCACAGCAAGGGGAGCCAAATGCCTGGACAGGCAAAGACTGCCTGACTCCTGCTCTGTCCTCTGCCACCACTTCTCAGCATGGCCTCAGGAACATCGCTGTGTCTTTGATGCCATCGTATGAGTGGCTGTCCCACAGACCTGCCCTCCAGATGGGGCCATGTCTGCCGGCAGCTGCAGTGGGGGCAGTCGGGCTTCCCGGGGTCAGACAAGCTTCCCGGGATTAATGGGAAAAGCTTGAAACAAGCTTTCACAAGGAATGAAATCGCTTTGTTGGTTTGCCTGGGTACCCGTGTGTGATGACCCTTGGGGGTGGGTCACCAGGGTTGTCACACCACGTTTGGGAGGAAGACATTTAGCACCAAATACAACGAGGGGTTTGCTTATAATTGGAGGTAGATTTACGGAGCTGGTCAACTCTCTTGTGTTCCTGCAGGCAGGTGAAGATGGGACCAGAAATCTCTGAGTACTCCCAGCGAATTTGCTCAGTTCAGGGAGCAGTTTTGTGAAGAACTCATCCTTGCTGTTAGTGGTGTCTGCATGAGCCACGAGCTCAGCTGGCACTGCCATTGCCCTGGTCCCCTCTGTCCCTTCCATGTGGCTTCACCCTGGTGTGGGGCAGAGCTGTTGCTTGTGCTGGTGGAGCCCCCAGGGATGATCATCCCAGTGATGCTCTCTGAGATCCCCCAACACATCCCTTCTTTGAAGCTCTGCCTACAGGATGGACCAGATCCTGCCCTGAGCTATTCCCTAAGGTCTGAGGAAGATGGAACCAGACTCAAAGAGGACTGACACCCCCTCCAGCCTCTTCAGATTCCCCTGGAGTGCGCTTGGCTCAGGCCCTGGGTGCAATGAGTGTCACTCCAGCGCTTCCCTCTGAATTCTCCACTTGCGGAGAAGAGATGGGAGCCCCGCACAGGGATGGAGCTCAGGCTGCTGGTGGCTGCCCACTGCTGGTGCCTCCTGAGGACGGAGGAGGAAGGGAACAAAAGGCAGATGTCCTTTCCGTCCTCCCTGTGCAGCGCGATGGGTGCCGTGAGCACACGCTGAGGGAGTGGGCACTGTGTTTGGGGGGAATGTGCATGCCTTTGGGATATCTGTGATCCTGAGACTCCCATGGGTACTGCCAGGAGGTCCCTGAGCACCCCAGGACTTCTGCAGGGTTGGACAGTGTGAGAGTGTGGGGTGAGGGCAGTGAACAGGACTCCAGGTGGCTCTGGGCAGGTCCTCCTGGCAGGAGGCAGGTGTGGGAGCCCACAGGCACGGACACCCCTGCCTTCAGTGAGCCCCCTTCCACCTTGACATGCTCTTCCCAGGGGTCCTGTCCTGCTCCAGCACCCGAGGCCTGCCTACCCTGTCCTCACACCTGCCTCCCTTTGCTCTAGCCAAATTTTCCAGCCCATTTCATTGGTACACCACAATACCAAGGGTAGGGCACGGGCACAGACTCCCCAGAATGGGGGAGTAAAGGGGAATGTGGAGGGACTGACGCCCGGGATGGAGAGGACAGAACTGGGGAGCGAGGGCAGGCAGAACCCTAGAATGGAGGGGACAGCACCGGGGGAGGGATGGAGAACAGACCCCCAGCATGGAGGGGGCAGCTCCAGGGGATGGAGGACGGACAGAACCCCAGGATGGAGGGGACAGCATCGAGGAGAGATGGAGGGCAGCCCCTCGAATGGAGCGGATCCCCAGGTCCGCGGCTGGGGGAAGCGCGTCCCGCCCCTGAGCACCTGAGCCCCCCCGCCCGCGCCCGGTACCTTCCATGTCCTTGGGCCGGCCGCAGCTCATCCTCCGGCAGCGGCGCCGCGCTCGGGCGGGGACGGAGCCCCGCGCCCCCCGCGCCGCCGCCGGCACCGGGCGCTCCCGCCCGCCCCGCCCCGGTGTCCGCGCCGGGGGCGGCGCCGCCATCCGCCACCCCCGGGGGCTCCGCCCGCCGCCGGCCCCGCGCTGCCGCCCGCGCCCAGCATCCCCGAGCATCCCCCGATCCCTGCCGGGGCTGCGGGCATCACCCCCCGGTCCCTGCCCGGGGCATCATCCCCGCTCTCTGTCTCCAGCTGCGGGAACAGGTCTTTGGGGACACCAGGGTGCAGTGGGCACCATGGACGGGTTTTTGGGCATGTTTGCAGTGGGCACAGAGCGGAAAACACCTGGGTGTTCCCAAAATTTGCTCCCCAAATGTCTCTCCTCCCCACGACCTCCAGCTCCCTGGATGGGTGACAGGGAGCAGGCAGAGGAGGGTGCTCACCCCCGTGGTGGCTGCATAGGCTCCGGTGGGTGGTCTCAGCATGAGTGAGTACCCACCAAACCTCACTGCTGCTTGGCATGCCAGCATTGAGCAAAACGGTGTCACCAGCACCTGTCACTACGCCGAGGTGACAATCCCACAGGTATTTTTGTAGGTGCCTGGATTCAGCTGTCACACCTGACCCAGACAGGGACTGTCACTGCCAGCCCCTGCAGCCACTGAGGGACTGAGATCTGGCTGTGAACGCTGTGTTCATCCTGCACTGGGCTGGGAGATGGGTCTCTGGCTGCCTAGGACAAGGACAGGCAGGTGCCTGTGCTGTAACTCCACCTCTGCAAGGGTTCCCTGTCACAGACCCACTGCAGCACAGGGCAGCACCCTCACCCTCGTTTTAAGAGGAAGAACACTCAGCTTAAGCACACTGTGTGCTGATCACTGCCCTGCTGGCTGGGAAGGTGCAGCAGGTGGCAGTGACCTTGCACAGCCTCATGCAGGGTTTGTGTGGCTGTTCACTGGCCTTGCATAGCTACAGCATAAAACCCTCTTGGATCTGGGCTGTGCAGCTGTGTGTGTGAGAGCGTAGCACTTGCCAAAACTAAATTCAGCTCCCCAAATCAATAGGAGCTTTCCAAAATTTTGGATGCTCAATCAGGAGCTGCTCTGGATGAGGCTCAAGCCCCTGACAAGGCTGGATGCTGGCTCAGCTCTGCACTGGGAGCTGGCCAGGGCTGACACATTCAGCGAGCCAAGCATGCTGCTGGGCAGGGAGAGGGGACATCGAGTCACAAACCATGTGAGTAGTGGGGACATCAGGCCCCAAACTCTGTATGTAGACTGCAAAGGGTCTACTGCTAAAAGATCCCTTGAGAATTCCTGGGGGGAGCTGGCATTCTTCCTTCTGCTTCAAGAGAGTGGGCAGGGCAATGTTGCTTGTTGCAGGCAGATAAAGAAAGAACGTGTTCTCCATCCCTTTGAATTTCCCATTTCTCCCTCAGCTCAAAATACACAGTTTTGAGCCATGGCAGAAATTTTCAGAGAGAAAAACAGTTAAAGTGGGGCCCTGGCAGGAAAAGGCTGATGTCGCTTGAGAAATGTGTGCAGATTACACCAAGCTGTTATTAAAAATAAGCGCTGCGCTGTTCCCAGCCTTTGCTTTCCATGATTTTTCTGGTAGTAATTCCACTTCTTTCCTTCTGCAAAGGGTTCACGTGTCCAGGGGATGGAATTTGTTTCCTCCTCCTCTGCAAATGAGCCTGGTGCCAGCCCAGCATCCCAATGGCCTGGGGATACTGTGGTGGGATTTGGGTGCCTGGGGAAGTTCAGACTGCTCGTCCATCTGAAATTCCAAAGGATTTTCTGAAAAACCTTGAGCCTGCGGCTGCGTGGGGAGGGTTGGGGAGGTGGTGTTGTCCCATGCATCCCCACACCTGCTCCATGGTCCAGCCATCCTTGGTTTTACAGCATCCAACATCACTCTTGGGCTGTCACTCAATCCCTCCCATGGTGGAGCGTCTTTTAAACAGCTCCAGCATCTCTGTCTTGGGTTTTGGTCTGACTTTGAGTCTTTTAATATCTGGTTGAGGACCTTACCACAGCTAAACAGAAGTTAAAGAGCAGGGAGGGAAAGCCCTAAACCGAGACACAGCTTGGGACACTCCAAGCATGAGCCAGGGCTCCTTTTCCCAAGGCAGTGATGGTGTGGGAAGGGGACAAGCTGGTGACAGTGGCTCCAGTGAACTCTAGACCAACAGGCTTCCCCTCCACATGAATATGGATGCGGGTAGGGAGAGCACCAGTGCTCCCGTGGGTGCCATCCCTCCCCAACACCGGGCTCTGGGGAGGGTGCGAGGCTGGGATGATTCAGCACGTTCGTTTTTCAGAGAATAAAGGAAGTAATTAAACATCAGCTTTCCTCCCGCCGCGCCCTGCGAGGATGAGAGGGAGGAGATGAAAAGCCTTTAGACGGAAGTTATTTGTCCAAGGAGAAAAGTGGCTAATTTCTCTGGTGCTTTGCTTGTCTGCTCGTTAACAAAAAACGCTCGTCAGCAGGAAAAGAGAGCACCCAGCGAGGGGGAGGAAGCAGAATCACACATCTAGCAGTGGCCAGGCACGTGGTCTTGGTGGCCTTGGGACTTCTTGCCCTGGTGGATGTCACCTCCACAAAGCCCCCCATGGCACCCAAGCACAGGCCTGGGGGCTGTGAATGCAGCTGGGCATTGGGGAACCTCCCTCACTGTGGCTTGGGAACACACACTCCCAAGCTAAACACCATGGAAGGGTTTTCCCAAATCCCAACCCTCCCCCCTCCCCATCCCAATTTTTTTGTGCAAAGACTTCAAAATGAATTTGTTGAGGCACTTGCAGGGAGATGGAATCAAAAACAGCTTCGTGCTGAAGCCTCCTGCCTGCTGCGGGCTGATGGATGGTGCTTATCTCAACCAGGCGTGGAAATATTTAGTGTTACGAAAATCTCTCCCTGAAAAGAATTTTTTTTCATGCTGATAATAAAAGAACCAAAGCTCAGTGCTGCAGGGCGGGGGTGCTGCAGGTCGCATCAGAACTCTGGTTTATGGAGCCCAGGAGGTACCTGTACTGTCCTCTGGCCCCTGGCTGGGCAGGTGACCCTCTTGTCACTCACAGCGTGACATCTACACCTTCCCAAGGTTCATGATTTACTGCCAGAGGACATCCAAGGCATTGCTCCCTCTCTGTGGCTCTCTGGGACACAGAGAGGGGTTGAAACGATGGAAGCTCTTCCATGTGCAGGTTTATATAGATATATTTCTAATTGGATTTTGGCACGTCACGGTTATTTTCAAGGCAGCCTGTAATTATTTGAGAGCCTGATCACCTCCTTTCCCTCAGAACAGAGGGCTGGATCTTTTCTTTTTAATATTGTTTCCCCAAGTGAAATTGTGAATTTGCAACTTAATCCAATGAGAATCCAAATGATGTAACTGCAAGGACACGGCAGGACAGAAGGATCCACCTCTGCCAGGCTCCTAATCAATGCCCAGCAAGGGCAAAAATTATAATAACAATATTTTAATTCTTTTTGTATTAAAAAAAATTAAAAAATTAAGAAGGTGTTCATGGATACTTGATGGGGTGGGGAGGTTTAGCTGGTCCTGCAGTAGCTCAGCCCACCTTGTTCTGAGACTGCTTTGTGTCCTCGTGCAACTCTGCAGCAGCTGGGCGCTGATCTCTGGCTTGTTCTGTTCCAACTGAAACCTGATGAAATTCCCACTACTTACAGGGTTTTATTTTTACATGTGTTGTAATTTTTTGGGGCCAAAATAATTTCATCCAGCTCCATCTACTCTCCATTAGGAGACTCTGAAGCTCAAGCAGGACAGATCCTGCCATCCTCACCAGGTTTCTCCCCAGGCTGGGCATTGCCACCATCCCAGTGCTGCATTTGCTATTCCAGTGCTCAGAATGGGCACAAATGAAAACCATTATCCAAGCAGAGTTTTCCACCATCTCACAGCTAATGACCATACACCACCCTGCTGCATCTTAACAGCCTCAAGTTCTTATTTTCTTCAAGCTTGATTTCAGGGCTCCGGGCTGCATTCAATTGCTACTGAATCCGATTTATTATTTACATTGCGAGGTACAGCCTGGCATGAATTGATTTGCTGTGCTCTGATTGCCACTGCACGCTGCTCTGAGATCTGGGAGCTGGTTGCTCACGCAGCCAGGCTGCAAAATCAGGAGGAAATGCCAGAGTTCAAACTGCTCGGACATCCCAATGCTCGGTGTTCTGCTCTCACCTTTGGTTGCACCTCTCAGGATACAGGGAGTGCTGCTCCCAGTGGGGGTGGTGGATTGGATTAACTGATGTCCCTCAAGGGTTGTTATCCTCGTGCTGCAGAGATCAGATGATTTAAATTCACCCCTTATTGAAGAAGAGAGGTTTGGGGAGCTGGAGAGGGCAAGTGACATTGGTTTTTAGGACGGAGCCATGGATAGGAGTGCAGAACCGATGGAGAGAGCAGAAAGGAGGTGGAATAACAGAATTGGAAGGCAAATGGGAGACCTGGTGTTTTGGGAGATTTAGCAGGCCTTTACCTTTATCACCACTTCATTTTTATTTCCATCATCACCTTCAGCTTTACCTTTGTCTTTGCCTTTGCCTTCACCTTCATCATTACCTTCACCTTCATTTTTGCCTTCACCTTCACCTTCACTCCTTACCCTGCCCATGGTTGGAGCTTGCACTACTTGGGTGGCAGGAATGAGTGAAAATCCCCCAAACACAAGCCTGTGACTCCGGGGCAATGATGACCAGAGGCAGCAGCTTTGCTGACAGCTCAGCTGTTGGAGATGAACCTGGAACAGTGGGCTGGAGGGCAGGACCATGGACATGCTGCCCTTGGCACAGGGACCCCCCTCCCCCAACTCATCCAGCAGCCCAAATCACTGGGCACCTTGGGAAACATTGGTCCATCTGCCAGAGCTCTTGACTTTGGACATTGCTGGATGAAAAGACAATTTTAAGGAATGCCATTTGGGCAGCATCATTAACATTCTGCTGGCAAGAGACCGTGCCCTTGAGCTCTCTCCCACGTGGGGATTCTTCCCATCAAACCTGCGGCTGATGCCAGCTCTGCTCTCTGGATTGCTGAGGGTGTGAGCCTTGTGTTGAAGACCCTTTAGGAATCTCTGCTAATTGTCATTGAGACCTCCAATGGCTTTGGAAGAGACTCTCAAAGGCACCTCGCTCCCTCCCAGCTGCTGTGGGATCTTGGCACCTGCTGCTGCCGGCTCTGGCAAAATTCCTGCCGCACACCAGAGCTCGGCTTGGGGTGCAGAGGGGAGCAGATGCTGCAGATGAGTCCTCAGGGCACCTCTGTATCATAGCATGGGACTAATTAAAACTTCAGAATGTATATTTACCAAATACAGAGTTGATTTGTTAAGTAGGACATCCTGTCTTCAGAGGATTTCACGGCATCGGGTGATAATCAAGTGAGAACAGGCTCCAAAAGTGTTAATTTAGGAACTGAGACAACAGGGATTAAAAATAAGCCCCTGTTTTAGTCTTCTCTCGCACTTCCACGTCTGAAATCCAAGTAATCATCCCATTTGGGAGTGCAAAGCAATGGCACCACCCCCCAGCAAGCACCACACTGGCTGAAGGTGCAAATGTGCGGCTTCAGTGGCCGAATTTGGGCTCTTTGCCCTCTCAGGACTCAGCTGAGGAGCTCTCAGTGCTCCAGGTATTCCTGGCACCTCTGGGATGTCCTGTCCCTGTGCCTGGCACTGGCACACAGAAAGGGACTGGATTTCTGCTCAGGGCTTGCAGGCAGGTTTTTTGCAACAGGGATTTTCATAGACTCATGGGATAGTTTGGAATAAACCTTTAAAGTCCATTCCATCTCATTCCAACCTTCTGGCTTTTGCAGGGACATCTTTCACTAGACCAGGGTGATCCCAACCCTGTCCAGCCTAACCTTGAACACTGCAGGATTGGTGCATCCACAGCTTCCTGAGCCAGTGTTTCACCAACCCTGCTGTAAAATAGTTTTCCTTATATTTAATCTAAATCTCCCCTCTTTTAATTTAAAGGCACTTCCCCTTCTCCTATTTCCACAGGCAGGCAGCAGCAAACAGTGTTTGGGATGAGCCCCAGCGCTGATCCTGCCCTGCGGATGCATTCTTGCAGTGCTATGTGATATTTAAAAACATGAATTCCCAGCCTCGGGAGAGCCCTGGGGTTTGTTTTCCCGTTGTCCCGGGAGAAGCTGCTGCCGCCTCTGCTCTCCCCTGGGACACAGAGGCAGCTTTGTGTGAGCAAGGGGCCGCGGTGACCCGGCCGTGGGCTGGGCTGCTCCTTGCCAGGCTTTGGGCTGGACCCTGATCCCAGTCCCTGGCAGGATCTGCCTTGGTAAGCTCGTCCTTGTGCTCATCCAAGTGATTTTTTTTTACTTTCAGACTTTTGTGAATGATTCTGGACATTTGTGTGCCCAGCATCCCCTCCCACTTTGCTTTCCTCAGCCACACACACACACAAACTGAGCTTGGGAAGTCCCAAACCAGAAGTGGGATGACTCTGTGCACCCAGGAGAGAGAATTGACCTGCTGTGGGTGGTCTCATCCCTCTGGGGTTTTATTCCCATCCCCAAAAATGCTGTCAGGGGTGGTAAGAAGCATTGTGCCAACATGCAGAGCAGGCAGCAGCTCCCTGCAGGTAAAAGTGAAGTTGCATATTTGCAACTTTAACAGGTTCTGCTGCCCCTTCACCTGTTCAGATTTGGTGCACCAGGGAAGAAAACATCTTTTCTTCTTGCTTCACACCCTGCTTTAAGGTGTTTTGGGAGGGCAGAGCAATGCACAGTGCAGATGCCCCACTCCTTCCCAGCTTGGGGTTGGGCCACCTCCTGACCCTGATGATCCCAGGATCATGTCAGGGATTTCTCCCCACCTCGCTTCCCACCCCACCACCCCCCAGTTACATTAATCAGAATAATTGCTGATTAACTACCCCATTGGGCTTTTGGTCACGTTCCTGAAGCAGCCCAGTGCCAGGCTTGGACAGCAAAAGGAAACCCAAGGAGAAACCCATGGAGTGCCCAAAAATTAAAGCTGGGCTGGAGAGGATGCCTGAGGGCTGGATCCTGATTCCTGCTGTGCTCCAACAGTGTGGGAAGATCAGCTTAGAGCTCCCAGTGCCTCTGCTGCCCAGGCTCAGTGGGACACACAGCCAGTGCTCTCCTCTGCACTCACCAGGACATACCAAACACAGGGTCCATCCCCAGAGATGATTAAAACTCATTTATGGTTGATTTTACTTAACCTATAAATTATTTTGAGTATTTTGTTGTGTAAGAGTTGCTATGTAATGAGAGAAGATTTAAAGCCCTAACACCAGCCGCATTGTGGGCTCACCCTGCTGCCGTCCCTCACCTCAGCTCTGTTTTTCAGGAGATTGTCCCAAAAGTGAAATTTCTGCAGCTTTCAGGGCCTCAGCAGAGACTGGGCACTTCCCTGCTGTCCCCATCCATCCATGGGTTTGGGAGGCTCCTGATGGGCTCTCCTTAGTCCTTCATCCTCTGGCAGGATGGGGGAACCCCATTTACCTCCAACCCCCCTAAATTTACCACATTCAGCCCACAGGGAAGACCCACTGGTGCTCAATGATGTTGGATGTGCTTGAACATGAACGCAGCTCTGGGTATTCAGAGGGGTCCAGGCTCACTGGGACAGGCTGGGGAGTCAGGGGGTCCCACACACCTCCCTGGTGCTGAGGATGCTCCCATGGGCTCTGTCCTACCCCAGGCTGGACAGGAGAGCTGGGATACTGCAGCCTCCCTCCCTCACTGCCACCCCAACTGTTTGGCAAAAGAAATTTTTTTTTTTTTTTTCTCCAGCGAAACCCAAAAATAGATTGATGGGAAGCGGCTGGGGGTTGGGATGCCATTAGCATGCAAAATGGGGCTATTTATCTTCCCCGCAGCTGGGTTCTGCTCCCAGACCTGGCAGGGACTGGCAGTGGCAGGCGGGGCTGGTGCTGGGAGGGGGCTGCGGGGTAGGGACAGTCCCCAAGACAGCCCCATCCCCTCCTCACCCCTCTCGCTGCCCTTGTCCTTGGGCTCTGTGACCTGGAGCCTCTCCCGAGGGACCACGACCTTTCAGTTCTCTGGAACAGCTGGACACGGTGTCAGGGTCCCCTGGAGACTTGACAGGTGGCAGCTGGATTAATCCTGAGCCCAGGTGTGGGTGGGCAAGAGAAGCCTGCCCAGGGCTCCGGCTGGGGAAACTGAGGCAGGAGCTCCTGGGACATCCTCGGGGAGGACGGATGAGCACAGGGGCTCTCTGTGAGCTCTGAGGGGCTGGGCCCGTACCCCTCACCTTGGTCCCTTGGCATCGCCATCCCTGCTGTCACCACACACCAGAGTTGGAAGTGACACTCAGAAGTGTCACTTCTCACTCAAAAGCAGCTTCTGCTCCCAGACATAATTTATCTTGGAAATTTTTATCAGGAAGGAAGCAGAGGGAAGGGGGGAAGCAAGGCTCACACCTCACAGCCGGGCAAGCAAGGGCTGGGGGAAACAAGGGTGAGAAGCACCGAGGCTTTGTCCAGCTCCAGGCCCTCCTGGCATGATCTTGACCCTTTTGCTCCTTTTTCTGCCCCATTCTGGCTGGGGGTTGTTAAACACAGGCTGTCAGCTCTGCTCCTTGCAGGGCCTCTCGCCGCCTCGGAGGTTCTTTAGCAGCTACTCGTTTCCTAATAACAATAAAAATAATAAATTGCTATAAATGTTAAACTTCATGACAGCACAGATCAACATCCCCATCCCCACGGCCTTCATCCCCACATCCTCCTTCCCACTTTCCCCATCCCCGTCACCCTCACCACGCCTCAGGACCTCCGCGTCGCCAGGGGGCGCGCTGCTCCCGGAGCAGCTCTGCCCTCGCGGGGACTGTCGCCTGCTTCTGCCACCGCTTCCGCCACCGCTTCCGCCGCCGCTTCCGCCGCCGCCACCGCTTCCCGGCCGCCTTTTCCGGCTCTGCTCCGGTCCCTGCTCCGCTCCCGCTTCGGTCTCACCTTGTCGCCATCATGAACAAGAAGAAGAAGCCGTTCCTGGGCATGCCCGCGCCTCTGGGCTACGTGCCGGGGCTGGGCCGCGGGTGAGACACCGCCAGGCCCGGCCTGCCCCCCCCACCCGGTCCCTTCCCAGCCCGGTCCCTCCGCCGGGCTCCGGGGCTCTCCCGAGCCCTTTTGCCCGGCTGGGCTCCCTGCCCCGCTCATTCCCGTCCCCTCGGGGTGGCCCCGCACGGCTTTTCGATGTTGTCCCTTCCTAATGGTTCTCGTTCGCTCTGTAGCTGGGCGGGTTTGTGTTTCAAAGCGAGCCTGGCTCCAAGGATGAGTTCAGATCGGTGCTTCACACCGGCAGAGGGTTGTGTCCCTCCTGATTCCGTGTGTGTGGGACCGCCTGAAAAATGGTCAAACTGGGGGCTTTTGTTGAGGATACAGTGAGGGGGTTTGGTGGCGGCTGAGACCATTTTTGGTGTGTCCTTTGCTGGATGTGAGTTGTGTTCGTCCCCCACTGATGCACTGTTCCCTTCCCTGGGGGCATCCTGCTGGCTGTGCCCCACGAGGCGCTGCCAGGCGGGTGTGGGGGCTCAGAAGAGCTCCAGCTGCCCCATCCCTTTGCCCAGACCCCCAGCCCGTGGTGCCCCACAGCCTGCAGGGTCAGCTGAGGGACCCAGAGATGGAGTTTAGAAAGGAGGCCATGCACAGGATGTGGCAGAGCCATGAGCTGGGTGGTTGCAGTGTATTTATAGAAGAAGTTCTCCATATAAAAGGTTGCCTAGAAAAGCTGTGGCTGCCCAATCCCTGGGATTGTCTGAGGCCAGCTTCGATGGGACTGGGAGGAACCTGGGATAGTGGAAGGTGTCCCTGCCCATGGCAGGAGGTTGGAATGGGGTGAGCTCAGAGGTCCCTTCCAACCCAAACTAGTCCATGATTCTAAGGCTGTCTTCCCCCTCTGGCTTTATGAATGCTGTTCATGGGGAGTGTCTGATGCTGTTCTGCCAAAAGAATTATATTTTCCTTGCCTGTCCTGAGCAGTGACTGTGGCAGGCTGAGGTTGCAGTGAGCTAAGCAGCCCCTGGTTTATCCCTGCAGAGCCACGGGTTTCACCACCCGCTCTGATATCGGCCCTGCCCGCGATGCCAACGACCCCGTGGACGACCGGCACGCTCCGCCAGGCAAGAGAACCGTGGGGGACCAGATGAAGAAGAACCAGACAGCAGATGATGATGATGAGGATTTGAATGACACCAATTATGATGAGGTGAGAAGGTTTTCATCATCCTGCAGATGTTTTTCCCCAGGTGGAACAAGAGTCCCTAAGCTCCCCGCTCTTAGCTGAGGCTTCAAACCCAGAATTTCCTGTAGTTTGCGGGCAGCATTTCCTTTTTTTTATTTGTTGTTTGAGACCTCAGTATGCACAATGGCTTGGTGCTTACAAATTTTTGTTGTGGCCTTGCTCCACGGATTGTGGTTTAATTACTGATGCAAAACCCTGAGAGTCTTGGGAAAATATCTATAAATAAACATGAGTTCAAGTATTTCAGGGGCTGTATTTTTTTTTTATTGTCCACAAATAAAAGTGTGTGTGCTTTGACAGGATTGGACTTGATGACCTTGGATATATTTTCCAACCTAAATGACTCTGTGATCCTGTGCCATTTATTGTCCTTAAGTGGCCTTTGTAGTCTCTTTTGTTTAAGTCCCACTTTGCTTGGTTGAATGTTATGATATTCTTTCTGCTTGCTTTCACTGGTGTAAAAAGAAAAAGTGGTTAATGGAAGAGAATGGCTTTTCTATCCTGGGATCTCATTTATTGGTGAAGAGAAGTGATTTAGAGAGAGAAGCAATTTTGAAAAAAGCAATTTTGAAGCAGTTTTGCTTCAATTGGTGAGAGAGAATAAACACCACCATGGCATGGTAGAAAGAGGATGCTTTTATTTAGGGATGTGTTAGTCTGAGGCAATGTTGTCAGAAGCAGCCTGTGAATGCATTTTCAGGTGGTTGTTGTCTGTAGCAGAAACATAACAGGAACTTTAAAAAAATTGCCTTTTTTTCCTCTTTTTTGTTTGTTTTTTTTTTTCTCACTCCAATTTCCCAGTTCAATGGCTATGCTGGGAGTCTGTTCTCAAGCGGCCCCTATGAGAAAGATGATGAGGAAGCAGATGCTATTTATGCAGCTTTGGATAAGAGGATGGATGAACGCAGGAAGGAAAGGAGGTAGGAGGTGTTTTCTGGTTAATTGAGGATGACAGGTATTTTGCACCACTTACTTTGATAGTGAATGGGGTTAAATTGCTTAAATGTAGTTAATTAAGAGTCACTGTAGTTCATTAAGATGGTGAGGGAAGATGCTGAGCAATTGGTATTGACACATCACAGACTGCACAGTAGACTGGAAATTGTTAGCAAAGTCACCTCATGCTTGTAAACAGGATGTGTTACTTGTTAAATTCACTACTCATTAAGAGGAGGTTAAAGACTGGAGATGTCTGTTACACTATAATACTGTCTTATTTGGTAAAGGATCTCTTGTTAAAATGTTGATAATCTAAGCTTGGAAAAAAATTGCTTTTTTGGTGTGCCCTAACTCTTATCAAACACATTTTTCTGTTATGTCAACACTTTAATCAAAGACTTGCCAAGTGTTACTTTGAGCATAACCTCAGGATTCCTTTTCCTAAGGGAACAACGAGAAAAAGAGGAAATAGAAAAGTACCGTATGGAAAGACCCAAAATTCAACAGCAGTTCTCAGACTTGAAAGTAAGGAAAAAAATGTCTGCAATGTGACTTTTTATGAGATACAAGAGGTGGCTGTGTGTTCTTTCGTGTGTGTTTGTCTCTTCACTCAGATTTTGTGTGTTGGCAAATGAGTAATTCGACATTCTCCAGATTAGAATTGCTTTCTGTTGGAAGAATAAACACTGTCCATGTGGGTACACAAGGCAGTGAAATTTCTTCAAATTTTGATATTGATTATTTTTGTTTTATGTTTTATGGAAGGTGCTACATGAATGTCTTTGAAGGAAGCAGATAACTTGTTGGCATTGCAGGAGTAGCTGAGCAGAATCTCCTGACTCTAAATCTTCTTTAAAATAAAATGTATTGTTTAAGCTGTTGTCTAGTAATTAGTAATGTACCATTCAATGCTCCAGGCACTAGGATTAATCTGAATGTTTGTAGCACTGAATCTAATAACAAAATTGATTTGGAATCTCAGTCTGGACTAAAACCAAATTCTAATTAAATGCATCTAATTCTTTTGTACATTGGATTAGGAAAAAAAAATCTGACCCTTAAGTGTTTAATTGATCTTGAATTATTTCAAGAAAATAAATCTATTAAGGAGTTAGAGCACTTAAAAAACCATTTCTGCAGCAAATACTGATGACAACTCCTGTCTTAACAGCGGAAATTAGCAGAGGTTACTGAGGAGGAGTGGCTGAGTATTCCCGAGGTTGGGGATGCCAGGAACAAGCGGCAGAGGAATCCTCGTTATGAGAAGCTGACTCCTGTCCCTGACAGCTTCTTTGCAAAGCATTTGCAGTCAGGGGAGAATCACACTTCTGTGGACCCACGCCAGACAGTGAGTACACAGCAAACCTGGGCAAGCTGTGGCCAAACTGGATCAGAGATGAGTGTTAAACTGGGATTTGGGAAAAAGATTCTTGACCAAAAAAAATTGGTGTGGTTTGTGAGTCAGCCAGAGGAATTCTGGATGTTAAACTCATGTGCTTGATGGAGGCTTTCAGTGCACAACCATTACCAGAGAGAACATGGGGATAAGCAGAGAAAAACTGGCTCTTGTTTTAGAGATGGGAGAAAGTGTCTCTTTTCCTATTTGCTGACTGCAGGGTGGTGATAGTTTTGGTGAGTGTAACCATTTCTGTTACGATAACATATTGCAAAAAGGGAGCAGAAAATCAAGTTTACTTTCACCTAATGGTTTGCCTAGTTCTGGGGCGATTGTGTTAAGAATTGTTTGCTTTTCAGTCAACTGAAAATGAAATAATTTAGGTTGTTGCTCTGTGCCCAGAGTCGACAATGGTCATAGAATTACAGGAGTAGCTGACTGGCCCTAGACTGGCTCCAGGTGTCCATGGGACTTCTTTGCAGATATTCTTGTTTAAATCTGCCAGGTTCAGATGCCTGTGCTTGAATTTTTCACTTTCTTGTTGCTTATTTCACTGACTTGACTAAACTTGAGTAATTACCTATAGATTTGCAAATCCTGTCTAGAGAAATACTTTGGGATCCAGGGAAGCCATATCAGAAGTACCTGTGGCAGTTCAGCATCCATGTCCTGCAGCTTCTGGGGGAGTGGACATCAGCCAATAGTCTGAATTATTTTTGCAGACTCAGAAGAGTTAGGGATGACTTTCTCACTTTTTTTTTTTTTTTACCTTTTTTTTTTAGCAATTTGGTGGACTGAATACTCCGTATCCAGGAGGTTTGAATACTCCATACCCAGGAGGAATGACACCAGGCTTGATGACACCTGGGACAGGTGAATTGGATATGAGGAAGATTGGTCAAGCCAGGAACACCTTGATGGATATGAGGCTAAGCCAGGTAGGGATGTGGGAAGGCAGGATCTGTCACAGTTATACCTGGGGTTGATGTCGTGCTGCTGTTTAAGTCCTGGTTTTAGAAAAGCGTTGAATTTTCTTGGGTGTTAGAAGATCTATGAACAGCTGAGCTGTGAAATATTTTTTTAGTCCCTGTCCCCAAATCTCATGCCCTCAAAATGAATAGAATTTCATGAGAAATACCAATTTGTCCTTGGAAGTCTTGGTCATTATGGGAGGACAGCCTGGTTATAGCAAAGGTGTCTTTGAGGTAAGCAGCACAGGTAATGCTACCAAGGGAAGCATCTCTTCTGTCCTTTGTAGGGATGCAGGACAAACTGCTGAAAAACACTGATTTTTTTACTTCTTTTTCATTGATTTTCTCATCTAAATCTGATTTATTCTAAAATGAATGCCTTTAGCTGACGGGGCTGCAAGACCTTTGGGTGACTGCTTATCACCAAGCTGCTTGTCTGGATTTTAATGTTAAAGTTGTGTATTTTAGAAATGGAATAAAGCTAATAAGTAAGGCTTCACGTTTTCCTCCTTCCTTGCTTTTGGAAACAGATGAATATCTAGGATTTTTGTAGAACCACAGTGTCTTTTTAGGCACTCAGGAGCTCTGAATGGTCATTTCAGTAGCTCTGACTTGATTTTCCCAGGTATCAGACTCTGTGAGCGGCCAGACTGTAGTGGACCCAAAAGGATATTTGACAGACCTGAACTCCATGATTCCCACACACGGAGGAGATATCAAGTAAGTTTAAGAAGGATTAACAGATTTATCCTCTTAGCAGTGGCACTGATCCTGCATGTAAATGGAAATCTGTCTTGTGTGGGTGTTTTCCGCTGGCATTTAGTTTGTAAGAAATGCCAGGTGAGTTTTTGAGGATGAATTCTTTTAACATGAGATCTGGTCTAGTCTTTGAGCTGAGGTATTAGCATCTGACCTGGATGCATCAATTGTGGAGATTGTTTCCATTCCACCCCTATTTCCATGCCAGAGTGATGGCAGTGTGCGGCTGCCTGCCAGCCAGGAAATAACCTGGTTAATTGTACCTATGTGCTGCTAATTTAGGCTTGATTGATGAGCTCTGAGAGCCTCTTTAGCCTGGAGTTTGACATCTGTTTCATAAAGAATTGCTCTTTTAAGTCAGAGCAATACATGCAAATATTGATGCTAATTCTTGATTTACATCAGTGCTTGGATTTATCAGCTTCTGGCTGCAAGTGCCCAGCTGTAATTCCCAAAAATTTTGCTTAAATACTTAACTTTTCACTGTGAAACTGTGAATTGGTTTTCACTGTGTTGGTCTGTATTTATAAGCTTGTTTTGGTAGAACATCATTTGTGTCTCCAATATGGAAAGATTTGGGATCACGGTTACTGTGCATCTGAGCACATCCTGGTTCAGGAGAATTGTTTTCCAATGTGCTGAAAGGTTTCTTCCTGTTTTTCCTCCTTTAGTGATATCAAAAAAGCCCGTTTGCTCCTGAAATCTGTCCGAGAGACCAATCCTCATCATCCACCAGCCTGGATAGCATCAGCCCGACTGGAGGAGGTCACTGGCAAACTCCAGGTGGCTCGAAATCTCATCATGAAAGGAACAGAGATGTGCCCTAAGGTCAGAATTGCTTTGCTTCTCTGCTGATCCTTGTGGGATAGTAGGAAGAAGTTGTTCATGAACAGAAAACTCTCTGTTAAGCTTGACCGAGGCTCTCCCTGATACAGCTTCACTGTCTACTGTGTTACAAAACAACTGCTTAGGCAGAAGCTGTGATTTTATATTCTTGTTGTGATGTAAAGGGAGATGGGTTGTTTTTCCTGACAGAGTGAAGATGTTTGGTTGGAAGCTGCTCGGCTTCAGCCTGGAGATACAGCCAAGGCTGTTGTGGCGCAGGCTGTGCGGCACCTGCCACAGTCCGTGCGGATCTATATCAGAGCAGCAGAGCTGGAGACAGACATCCGTGCCAAGAAACGTGTCCTTAGGAAAGGTGAGAGCTCCTGTGGGCTCAGGGAATGAAGGCATTGCACTCTTTGTATTGTGTTGTAAGTTGTTCATGGTGTGGCCGAAAGTTCATCTGCTTTTTTTGCTTCCTTGTTGAAATCACGGTTGTCAAATTGTGTACTAATGGTGGAACTTGCTGCTGTTGAGCCAAAGAACAAAGGTGTTGAAGTGTTTGTAAAACATCCTTCAGCAGAAAGCTGCTGGTACTGAACAATTCCAAAATGGAATTTCACTAATCTGAGCCAATTCCAGCTTGATAAGTAGATGAAAGCAATTAAAAAATGATCCTAAGGATAAAAGGATGCTCTAGATGTCACCTTGTGATACTTTCTGGAAAAGATACCTTAATTGATTTTTCCTACTTGCCTGTAGCCTGTTAGACAGCACAGTGGCTGCTGCTGGAGGAGCTTTAGAGGTCTTGGGGTTCTCATATCATTGAGCCTGTTGAGCTACAGGATTTGCTTTAGTGTAGCAAGTTTTGTCCTTGTCAAACAGCCTTTCTCTGTGGTGCTTACCTTGTATTGCACTTGGAGGTTTTCCTCTTTAATGGAATTGCTGTCTTTTCCAAACAATGATCTCTTCAACAGCAGTTCCTTGTGTTACTTTAAGTTGCTGGGCCTGTATTAATAGAGACTAGTTCCTTCATGACTACAGAATTGTGTTAGTTACATCTCCTGACTTTAATCTAGACAGGGAAAAGGGTCTGGATTTAATACATTTACTGAATCACTGTGAAGCAGTCTGCAGTATTGAATGCTTTAGGTTCAAAGGAATTAGTTGCCTCCTACCTTTTACCTCTTGCATGTAAAGTTGCAGATCTCTAGTGAAATGACCTCTTACTACATCTGGATGAAAGGCACTTCAAAGTTGCTGGATTTGAAGTTATAAAGAGCTCAGATATTAACTATTCAGTAGTTTTTTTAGCTTTTTTAATTTCCATTGGCTCTGCAGTGCAACATGGTGTGAAGTGCTGCTCCTGTGACACTGCATGTCCTTCTCAGGAACAGTAACAGATGTTGAACAGAAAAACACTTTTAAAGGAGCAGAACTGGATCTGTGAGTCCAGCTTGGGTAGGGGAGGGTCTTGTGTGATAGCAGTGATTTAGCCACTGAGTACTGAGCTTTGCTTCAAACATTGCATTTATGAAGAGAAAAACATTCAGTTTTTGGAACCACCTACCTAATCTCTTGATGCAAAGCTGTTAGTGGAATGGAACTGGATTTATCATTCTCTTCCCAGTTTCTGCCTGTTAACAGCTTCACAGTGCTCCTTTGCTGCCTGGGGAGCATTAGTGAGATGGAGCTTGGAGCTTTGAGTGGCAGCATAACCCATTATTTCTCCCAAAATAAAAAAACCTGAGTGCCAGGTAATGTCACTGAAGTGTGACCTTTCATAATGTGTTTCTCCTCTCTGCTTGCTGTGTGCATTGCTACCATCCATCAGAACCTCTGGAGTTTTTAAAGCCTCAGTCTGACTGGAGACCCAACAAGATGAGTGGCTGAAATACAGCTTGAGGTCTAAAAATTGAATTCTGTATTTATGAAAACATGTTTTGTCCTGCAGAGTGATGCTTTCAGCTCTTGGAGGCTGACATTATTTGCTTAAATTCTTCAAGAAAAATCTCCTGAAGCTGCAGACTTGGAGACAAATGGTTAATGTTTGTTGTAAATCTCTGTGTTTGTGTTGAGGTGGGATGTGCTCTAGGCTGAGGCTCAGCACTGTGCCTGTGCCTCTGCAGCAATGCCTCAAGGAACAGCCTTGCCTGGAAGCCCAGCTAGTTCCAAAGTGGGTTTAGATGCCTTTTCCCACTCATTTTTGTGTTCCTGTGATTGTGCTTGCTTTATTGAAGAGGGATGTGCTCAGTCCTGTTACTATGGCACATTTGTGTACAGTCACCATGGAAGCAGTGGAAGTAATGCTGCAATGCAGCTGATTCCAGCAGTCTGGGGTGCAAATTGGAGTGACATAAGGCTAAAAAACCCTCTCAATCTCTCTTAACGAGATGGACTGAGGAAAGTTGTTGCTTAGCATTTAACGTTTCAGACAGTGCGTGTAGGACAGGCTTCAGAGAATGTGTTTCTACCAGCAGCAGCTAACTCTTGGACAGGATTAAGGAAGCCTTGAAGAATCCTAATTAGATGGAGCCCATATTGGATTGCTGGAAGCACACTTGGTACTCCTGGCTTAGTGTCAATGAGACCTTTACATTTTTATGCATCCCTGTTTTGTATTTGCATGGCAGGACAACAGCTTTTTGGGAAGTTAAGCTGGGGTCCATTGAGCTGTCAGGAGAGGCTTACAGGAAAACTGCATTGTGAAGGAGCAGTTTCAGCATGTAAGGAACAAGGCTGTATTATTAGTTAGTGTTGAAGGTGCTCCTTTTCTATAAAGGCAGACCTGGCGTGATGTAAGCTTTCCAGTTTTGAAGACTTTCATCTGCTCATTTGCTGAAACTGGAGGTTTTGTTCAGCCAGGTGTTTTACTGAGGAGGATGCAATTACAGCATGTACAACAAAAAAAGCTCTTGGCTCTCCAAAGCCTGTTTCCAATTAAAATGATTAAGTGTTTTATTTTCTGATTTTAAATTCTCATTGTTGAAGCAAGAGCCTGAATAAGCAAATTCCCTCCCTTCCCTCCTTCAGGACATTTCCTTGTAATAGCACAAGTTCTTTATTTTATCATGTTTTAAAGATACAGATCTCATTGGTAAGCTACTTTATCATTATTGACATAATTGTTTTGCCTCTCTAGCCCTCGAGCACGTTCCAAACTCAGTGCGTTTGTGGAAAGCAGCCGTGGAGCTGGAGGAACCTGAGGATGCCAGGATCATGCTGAGCCGGGCTGTGGAGTGCTGTCCAACCAGTGTTGAAGTGAGTTTAAAAAAAGTGAAATGCAAAAACCCCTACACCCCACTTCAGGCTGGCAGTAGAGCTTTGCAGGGAAAAGGCAGGGTGAGCAGTGTTTGTCCATGAAAGGTTTTCTCCCATGTGCTTCATGCCCCAGTGGGAAGGATGTGATGAGTAGTGGAATGTGGTTTTTTTCCTTTGGAGTTAATTGTCTGGGGGTCATTACATGCCTCATTTTGGTGTGTAATTGTTAGGTTGGTCATGGCAGTGCACAGCTGTGCCTGCTGTAGGCACTGAGCCATGTTTGTGTCCATGTGTGCTGCCTTGACAGTTGGGAAAGTAAGTGAACATTTAACTTGGTGAATCTAAAAGTTAATCATTTTGGAAACACCAAACCAGGGTTTTAAAATCATGTTTTGATTTTAAACCAAGCTGTTTGAGGTGATGTGAACAGAAAATAGGAGGTGTACAGCCCAGAAGATGGGGATGACACCCAGAGATGATCAGGACTGAGCTTCAAGGGCAGTAGCAGCCTGTTTCTGCTCTCATCCATTGGTATTCCACAGCCTGCTTACAGTGCTTGAGGACAGTTGCCAACCAGTAGCAAGCAGCGTGAAGCTGCTTATCTCTGTGGGCTGACACTGCCATACAGCAGCCTTGTCATCTCCTTGTTCTCATCTCAAATCCATCTTTTGTTGCTCTGCAGCTGTGGCTGGCGCTGGCAAGGCTGGAGACATATGAGAATGCTCGTAAAGTCCTTAACAAAGCCCGGGAGAATATCCCGACGGATCGTCACATCTGGATTACTGCTGCCAAACTGGAGGAGGCCAATGGAAACACCCAGATGGTGGAGAAAATTATTGACAGAGCCATCACATCTCTTAGGGCTAATGGTGTGGAAATCAACAGGGAGCAGTGGATACAGGTATGTGCTTGGTCTTGAAGGTCCAGGGGGACTCTTCAGGTTCTGTTCTGAAGGCTGATGATAGTGCTTATGGGGCAGAGGAATTTGGCACTGGCTTATCAGTGGAGGTCCCTGTGAAGAGACAAGAGATGAGACTAAAAAGCTCAGTAGGGTCAAGGCCATAAGTGATACCCTGGGGTAACGTCAGATGTGTTTTGCTGAGAAATGTCTGGTTTGCTTCTGTCATGGAAGATAAGTAGCTTCAAGTTGAAGCAGCTGCTGCCTTAAGTAGGACAGAGGCTTAAAGCCTTCAATGAAGGATTTACCTTTTTTTTTGCATATGTGTCATTTGGCTTGACAGGTATTTGTTTTCCCCACAAGTCTTTGTCAGATGGCATTATGAGAAATCAATACAAACACTGCATTTGCAGCATGTAGGAAATACTCTATTAGTCCTGTACTGAAGCTCTTTCCTCCTGGATATGTTCTGTGCTTTGTTTGATCATAAGTCTTTAAAGCAGTTTCCTACTTAAATAGTTTACAGTGGGTCAAGGCAGCAAAATCTTATACTGCTTAAGAGCATTGATAATTAATTAAATATTTAATATTAAATGTATATCCTTGTTAATATCTAAAAGAATTCTGACTTTCTTTACAGCAGTAAAACAATTAAAGGTTAATTTCAACTTCTCTTTAAAAAAATCCATGAGCACAGCCTCTGCATCACTGTGTTCTCGAGTTCCCTCTTAGTACTAGAACTGCTCCATTTCTGTTATCTGATCAGAGGGCTTTTCAACAAGTTTAAGCAAGACATGCTTGGCTTTCTGAAAGCTTTGTGTGTCAGGAAACTCCACTTTTCCATACATGCTCTGGTGAGAGAGTCTTTGCACCTTGACTTTACAGTGCTTGATGGTGTACTCTTAAATTTAGTTATTGCCAAGCCCTTATTGAGACCTAACCATCTCAAAGCTGAAAGAAGGTCAGTAATTTTGGTGTTGCAAAAATTTCATAAGGAAGAACTGTATTTTTTATTGGCCATGTCCCTCCTTGGTTCAGCCCAGGGTTTTGGAGCTGTAGGAAAAGACTTCTGGGTCTGGAAAGATCACACATTGTCACCTTTTCAGCAGATGGAATTGATGTGATCTGTTTCTTAACCAACTTGTGAATGACTCTGTGTACAGCTCTAGCACTGCCTTGTGAGTGCAGGCTCCTGCTCAGTGTCACGGTGTGTTTGAGCAATGAGATGTTTGTGCTGTGGCAGTGACCACAATGTCTCTGTTTGTGCATGAGGAGTTGGTATTGCAGACTTTAACCTCTTGTGCTGAGCTCTCAAAATGAGCAGGGCTTTCCTTTTGTTTCTAGGATGCCGAGGAATGTGATAAAGCTGGAAGTGTGGCCACGTGCCAGGCAATCATGAGAGCTGTGATTGGGATTGGCATCGAGGAAGAAGATCGGAAACACACCTGGATGGAAGATGCAGACAGTGTATGTCCTGCTGTGATGTTGCTTTTTGTTTTGTTTTATTGTGGGTTTGCGTTTTTTAAATAGAGGAAATTCAACTGGTGCCTAAGAAATGGCTTTGTCAGTGAAAGTGGATGTGATTCCCACACCACCTGCCTGCCTTTGGCCAGTCTCAGCCTCAGGAGGATGTTACAGAGCTTCATTCAGATTTGAATTTTTGCTAAACAATACATTGACATTGGTATAGCTTGTCTTCTAGTTTGGTGTGGATTTTTTTTGGTGAGTGTGAGCCATCAACAGACATTGAGTTATGAGTAAAGGAGCTGGGAGTTAAGTTTCAAGGCATAACCGTTGTAACTTAGGAGTTAATGTAACACTGAACAAGGGAGCGGGTAAAAGTTTTACCAGCCTTTTTTTGCTTTAGGGGAATAGTTTGAACATGTGCTAAGAACTAAATTGTATTTCAGCATGAGAAATGTCCAACTTCACTGGCCTTGAATTGGGCTCAGAGCAGTGGGGGACATATGCTGTGGTGCCTAGGGTTTTGCCTGTGAAATAACAAAATGAAGTGCTAACATGAGAGCCTTTCCAATGCCTTACTGATGTTTCAAGCTGGCCTGTGAGTGTCAGTCCCACTGAAAGGCCAGGGATACTTGTACTCTATAGAGGGATACTTGGAAATTCCTTCCCTGCTTCCTTTTAAAAAGCTGATTCTAAGTGTTCTGTTCTCTATTAATTCCTCAATTCACGGATTACACAGAGTTACTGAGTTCTGGATTGAATTGTGCATGTGTAATTCCTGCTTGCTCTCGATTCCAGTGCTCCCCTAAGCTGACTTAGTCCTGATCTGTTTTCCCTCAGTGTGTTGCTCATAATGCCCTGGAGTGTGCCCGAGCCATTTATGCCTATGCCTTGCAAGTGTTCCCGAGCAAGAAGAGCGTGTGGCTGCGAGCAGCCTACTTTGAAAAGAACCATGGAACCAGGTACGTGTGCCACACAATCCCTGCATGCAGGGCTCCATCCCTGTGACAGGGGGACAGGCTGGGGAAGGAAGGAAAACTACAGGATGATCCCTGGTGTGGTGCAAGTGCAGAGTTAGTGCAGCTGGATGAAATTCACTGGCGTTTTTTTTTCTGACCTTCTTTGTTACTGTTGTGCTCAGAACATCCTTAAGTTTTATGAAGTCATAAAAAGGTTTATGGCAATAGGGATTACATGGTAAAAATAGCTGTGAAGAGACAAGGTAGGAACAATTGTCTTTGAGAAGACATCTCTGGAAAAATATGGGAATACAAATCACTTAAAATGTGTTTTGTTTAGTTTTCATAGATAAACTACTTCATAGCTAAATGTTCAAGCATCTCTGGTATTTTCTGATTAAACACTGTGAATGTGTATCACATTCTGAATTAAGATTGGTGTTATACTGTTACAGCTCAGGCTCTTTTTAAAGTTTATTCACAAAGCTTTACATGTCAGAAACTTTCTGCCTACAGCTTAGTCTAAAGCAAACAAACTCTGCAGTAGGCCACTTACACACGTGGAATCATCCTTATTAAAGCCAACAAGGCTATGTTGTGGAAATGACTGCAGATGCTAAGTTCTTCCTCATTCGAGCCTTTTTTTTATTGGGAACAAGTGTATCTTTGGTTTTGATGTTTTTGCATGTTTCCCAGTGGTGGCTGGCTTTTAAGCCCCATATTCTGCCTGAAAAGTATATTTGCCAGAGGAGAAAAAAATAAATTGCATAAGATCAAGCCAGCCTCATCTAATAATTCTGAAAACCTTCCTGTCTCAGTTTCTACTAAGGTTCGTTAAGCAGAATGACTCTTTCCAAGAGAAAGGAGCTGTTTGTGTGAGAGCTCTTTCCACAGAGGCTATCAAAGGTGTCTGAACAATGAGCTGTTTGTAGAGTGCTGATTTCAGAACCCTTGTGAAAAAAGACCCCACCCTTTCCTTGTTATGAAACAACTTATCAAGGTTTACAACGCTGGACTTTGCAACAATATTTATAACACTGAGTGATAGTGAAAATGGTGTAAGAGAGCTCGCCTTTGGCAGTACCTCGAGGGTTTGTAACTTGCTGTTTCTTGTCTTCAGAGAATCCTTGGAGGCTCTTTTGCAGAGAGCTGTTGCTCACTGTCCCAAAGCAGAGGTGCTGTGGCTCATGGGAGCCAAATCCAAGTGGCTGGCAGGAGATGTGCCAGCAGCCAGAAGCATCTTGGCCCTGGCTTTCCAGGTGGGTCTGTTACACTTGTCAGAGGGTGTTAGATGTGACAGATAAAGAATACAGAGCAGGCTTTTTCTGTCAACACCTGATTCCTGCTGCCTTTCAAAGTGATGGAGACTTCTGCTGTTTGATTGTTTTGAGTGGCAAAATGTTCTGTAAAATTGCAGCAAGCAGGAAGCAAGGCTGTGGGATTGCCCTTTTAGTAGTTCTACAGCAGGTTCTGACCTGGAACAAGTTGTCCAGAGAGGTTGTAGCTGCCCGATCCCTGGAGGTGTTGAAAGCCAGGTTGGATGGGGCTCTTGAGCAATCTGGTCTGATGCTTGGCATCCCTACTCATGGGATGGGGATGAGATGATCTCTAATGTCCCAAACCAGCCTGTGATTCTATGAGTTTGCAGACCATCAGTTCTAGCATGGCTCCCACCAACCCTAGTCATGGATCAAACTCCTGTTGTCTTGGGTCTCCTCAGGGAAAGGATTGTGGTCTGCCCTAATGAGGTCACTGCATTACTTATGTCTTGGATCAAACCCACTAATGAAGGGAATTGCCTGCTGGATGCTGTAGCAAAGATACGCAGAGTGTTTCTAGCACTGGGAATTAGGCTTAAAAGCTAAGTGAAATAAAAAAAAGACAGGTCCTGAAATGGAAGGTAAAAGATACTTCCTTAATCTGTTCTCAGTGCTCTTTGTTACTAGGCTGAAAAGTTCTTGACGTGGTTACCACAGAAATGACTTTTATTGGAAGAGTTTTCACAGACCTCAGTGGGGAATTCAAGCTGCAGCTTTTTTGCTTGAGGGTAATAAAATGAGGGTCTCATTGTGGCAGACCCTGTGATGTTTTCAGTATTTAAACTGGAAGTTCAGAAGATCAAGCATTACTGCTTTTCAACAATTGAGAAGCATCCAGCTTCTAAACTGGCATATATCTTTGTGTTGGCCATCTGTTTTGGAGGATTTCTATAAACTTCAAAGGTCAAAGAAGACTGGGAGGAGCTTGCACTGAAAAAAAATCCTACTGTGGATTGACAAAGTTCTGATTTCAATTTTAATCTGGATCAAACAGAGGATTAAATCTGCTGTTGATTCACTGTGTGCATTTGTCTGTCACTTTGTGTTCTTGCAGGCCAACCCCAACAGCGAGGAGATCTGGCTGGCTGCCGTGAAGCTCGAGTCAGAGAACAATGAGTATGAAAGAGCGAGGAGGCTGCTGGCAAAGGCTCGCAGCAGTGCCCCCACTGCAAGGGTAAGGATGTGTGGAGGGTGGAGAGGCTCAGGCCTCTAGGCCACGGTGGATTTGGGACGGAAGGAGGAGTTCCTTCAGTTCTGTGGCTGCAGGGATTGACCACATGGCTCCCTGCCATTGCCTTCCGGGGCATGTGGCCGCTTTGCTGAGCGCTCCTCCAGCGAATTGCGACACAAAGTCGTGGCATGATGGGAAAAAAAAGCCTAGGATCAAGTGAAGGGTTTCAATTGGTTTTTTACACAAATGGCAAAAGTCAGGAAATTCCCAGTTTACAGCTGTTTGTGTAATGTTTGTTTTGCATAAAAGCACATCTTGGAAAAAAGAGAAAATACTTTCACAGAAGACTCACTTATGCTTCTACTAAAGACAGCTCTGGGGTGGTTTGGTGCTTAAAGTTACACTCCTGTGTTTATCTCCAGTTACCTCTGGTATGATAAACTGTCAATTTTCAGCTCCTCAAATGAAAACATTATAACTTGTCCAAGTAAATGAAAAGTTAGTTTGATCTCTATCCTCTGTTCCTCCCCCTCAGTTGTTGTTACATCCTACATCTTTTTAACTGTGTTGTTCCACCCTGAGCCAGAGAGCTTCTGCAGCTGAGGCTGAAGCGCTGCTCTCACACTTGATGCCTGTCTTGTGAGGTCACAGTGGGGGAGTTTGGGAATGGGGAGGATGGAGATCAAAGAGCAGTGAGAGAGCCTTTGGTCTATAATATATTTTTCATAGCTGTGACTTCCCTGCTTGGCCAAAAGGAAGGATTTGGGGGACAGAAAAGTACATGTACCAATTTGTATTGAGCAGGACAATTAGAACCTAAAGCCAAAAGTAAGAAAAGGTGGTTTTGGTAGCTTGGATCTGAGGAGATCAGGTTGTGCTGGTGAAGGAGGCTCAGGTTTGTTAATTGGTTGTGCTGTTAAAGCTGTGCTCTTTATACAAATTCTACTTTTCCATCCAATCTATGATTCTGTGATAATAAAAATGCCAGCTCTATGAAATAATTATGTAAATAGGTGAGATATAGGTTGATCACACTGCTCTAACTTCTTTAGTATTTGCATTTACCTTTCTCATTGTTACTTGTTCCTGCTATTATTTTACTCTGATATTTTAATTTTTATTTTACTTCAAACTGTAGCTAATCAATAACATTTGAATGGATGCATGAAAATGGGAACCTGCTGCTTTGGCAGATTAATGGTTTTCCAATGGCTGCTGGTGGTAAACAGCTCTGGTTTGTTCCCAGGTCTTCATGA
This sequence comes from Parus major, assembly GCF_001522545.3. Classification (NCBI taxonomy): domain Eukaryota; kingdom Metazoa; phylum Chordata; class Aves; order Passeriformes; family Paridae; genus Parus; species Parus major. The sequence goes on from NC_031788.1 coordinate 8,084,282, forward strand.
AGTCTGTGAAGTTGGAATGGGTGCTTGGGAACATTGCTGCAGCCCAGGAGCTCTGTGAGGAAGCCCTGAAGCACTATGAGGACTTCCCCAAACTGTGGATGATGAAAGGACAAATTGAGGAGCAAAAAGAGCTGGTAGAGAAAGCACGGGAGGCTTATAATCAAGGGGTAAGATGGATGTTACTGCAGGTTTGCTTTGTGCTGCTGGCATGGAGAGATGTCTATTTTTGAATCAAAATGGAGAGCCAAAGACATGATTTCTGTCATTGGTTAAAATAGTGAAAGAAAAAAAAAATGAAATAAGCAAGAATTTCTCTTGCCCATTACCCATATGCAAGATGACTTCCTTGCTTGAGAGAGTTCTCTGTATGCCTGACTCCTCACAGGAAGGAAAAAAGGCTTTGCACAATAATTCTCTAAGACCTGTAAAGCCTAAAACCAGAACTCTTAAAAGAAAATCTTTCTCAGCAGCTCTTAGATACACACTGTGAAAGGAGCTGGCCTGCAGAGCACTCCTCTCTCTTTTAAATGGTAATTGGTGGCCTTGGGTATGAACACTCAGTCAACAGCCATCAAAGTAATTTGGACACAGGTTTCTGCAGTGTCCATATCCTGATGACTCCCTGCACACTCTGCTGTGGTTTGGGGATGTATGAGAGCCCTCCAACTGCAGAAGGAGTACAAATTGTAGCTGTGTTAAGGGAGGTGTGTTCTTTCTCTTACTGCTGGGATAGCTCAGTCATACCTGACGTACCTGACTATTTTGGATACAGGAAAAACTTCACTTCTGTGCTGTTTGACTGGAGAAATTTGAGAGACATAATCAACTTGGTCTGTCTTCTTCTAAACTCTCTAGAAGGATATAGGGAGGGAAGTTCTTTTCTGTAGGAGTAACAAGATTTTTTTTTCAAATTTACCTGTGAGCATACTTGTTTTTTTTTTAACAGTTGAAGAAGTGCCCCCACTCCATACCCCTGTGGCTCTTGCTGTCCAGGCTGGAGGAGAAAGTTGGGCAGCTGACTAGAGCAAGAGCCATCTTGGAAAAGTCTCGCCTGAAGAATCCAAAGAATCCAGATCTCTGGTGAGTTGTGTGGAATTGAACTGAATTTGGGTTACAAATTCAATCTGTTCTTCAGGACAGCTATTTCTCATCACCTCAGCCATTTGAGCCTGGGACTTGGGACCACTCCCTTCCTGAAGTTTCCTCTCTACTAATAACTTCCCTGAATAGCAGAAATGGTTTGGTGATCCTGGCTAGCTACAGTAAGGATCTGGGAACTAGTTATTTCTTTACTGATAGTTGTGGTGTACAGAGCATGCAGGGTGCATGGGGCTCTTTCCTTTCTGTTACAGTCCTGTTTTCAGATTGCTTTTTATCTGGACCATTATGGAATAAAAGTCACATTTATTTTTAGAAGGAGGGGGAATGGGAAGATGTCAGTCACCTACACGTATTCAGAATATGGGCAGATATTTGCAATTTCCAGTGACCCTCAAGTGACTCACTGTTTCAGCCTAGTGAATGTTGTCATAAATATCATCAGAGCCTCTTCCCTACCAGGTTGGAGTCTGTGCGCTTGGAGTACCGAGCTGGGCTGAAGAACATTGCAAACACTCTGATGGCCAAAGCACTGCAAGAGTGCCCCAATTCAGGTGAGCTGGATCTCAGTTCTACCTTAAACACAACTTTTGTGCTCAGTTGATAGAAGCACATTTTTTTCCCAAGTTGTCCTTTCTGGCCAGGTCTCAGAATCTGGTGTTTTGGAGATGTGTCAGTTTTCCTTCTGCAAAGGAAATACTGAGGGTCTTCAAGAACAATCCCAGTTACTTTGTGCTCTCTCACACCTGAGGGATCATGGGTTGGTGTTCCATTTTCCTGCAGTTTGTCCCCAGGCTTCCTGCAAAAACATCTTGGATATGGGTGGGCTTTTCTCAGAAGCTGGTAGAAGTCTGCCAAGGTTTGATATGAAGGAAAGACACTTCAATGTTCGTAGTTAGGAATTTTAGTGGAAAAAGAGTGGTCCCTCTGGAGTACAGCTGGCCTTAGGAGATTCCCAGTTGCTGGTTTGCCTGCACTGGTTGCACACTGTGAGTTTAATAACTTGTGCTGGCAGTGAATTTCCACCACAGTCATCATTAGGGGCTCATGAGCCATAAAAGTTCAGTCCTGGTTTTTGATTATTTTAGCTCATGTAAGAAAAGGCTAAGAGGTCATATGATGTAAGTCAGTTCTAACCAGCAGTGGAAACATTCTCCTCTTGGGATGGGAGGATAAAGTACCTAACACATTGCTATTTTGGGGTAGAATCATAGGAAGACTTAATTATTTAAACATGTTGACATCTCTGGGGAGAAGATGTCACATAACTACAAATTGTAGTAACTTACTGCATGGCAAGGCTTGGCTTGCCTTCAGGCTAGGTTTTGAAAGGTGTTTAATTGGTGGCTGCTTAAGTCTCAGTAAAATAATTGGGAATTAAGTGCCTTTTATGACATGATAAACTCATTGCAAGATACTCTCCATGTGAGTGTGTCACCAAAGCAGTACCACCCAAAATCCTGCTTTGTTTCTGTGAATGACCTAATGAGTGTTTGCCACCACAGGCTGTTTTACAGATCTGCCTGTTGCTATGGAAATGGGCAGCAGGATCTCAGTTTTTGTTTAAACAATTGCTTCCAACTTTATCTTAGACCTCAACAAACCATAATCAAAGCCTGCAGGACTTGGCTCATTGGCCACCTGAGGTCATGTAAACCAGAGGTTTGGGTCCCTCAATTGCTGAGTTGATTCCTGATGGGTGGCAGGCTGCACAAAGAATAAAATAGAAATATTATGGTGTTTGTGATCCTGTATAGAAAGAGCAAGAAGAAGTGAGTCTCTCTCTGTCTGTCACTGCAGTTATCAAAGCTTGTGTGTGTTCCCGTGGTGCGGTTTATGGGAAGCAAGAGAGCTTTGATGGAGTCCTGGCAGACACCAGCTCTCAGGCTTTGCTTTGAAGTGATCAGGTGTGCCTGGCTGACATGAGAAACTGCAGATTTCATGCTCCCCTGAGCATATTTCCTTCCTTGATTTTGGCAGTGAGAGAAGCTAGGGATTAAACCCAGCTTCCCTGGATCTATTCTGTCCTTCATCAATGTGTGTGGAGCCAGCATCAATAACACTGTGGTATTCTCCAGCACCCTTGAAACTGCTCTCAGACTGTACTTTGCACTTTTTGAGGCTTCTGCCACTGCAGTTGCCTGTTCAAACAGACAGATAGCTTTCCCTTTGGAAATGCTGTTTTGCCCTCTCTGTCCCAGAGTTTGCAGTGTCTCATCTGAAAAGCCTGAGCTCCGAGTTAGGCAGTGCTGGAGCTGCAGGAATTGTGGTACAGAAACCCCCAGAGCTGAAGCTCCAGTGTGGTACACATAGTAGCTAAAAATTCAGAATACTGAAGGAAGTATCCATGTGGAAAGAGTGATCTGGGATGAGGTTGGGGGTGAATAACTACCAGAGTGGGAGCTGTACTGCTGCTTCTGTTGCAGAGCACTGGCCTGATATCAGGGTGGGGAGGGTTAACCTCAAAATAACACTAAACAATCTTCCTACTTGATTTGATTAAGGAATCCTGTGGTCAGAAGCAATTTTCCTTGAAGCACGACCACAACGAAAGACCAAGAGTGTGGATGCTCTCAAGAAGTGTGAACATGACCCACATGTTCTGCTGGCTGTGGCCAAGTGAGTTCCTGTTCTTGATCCGTAAAAATATCTATGTCTGTGTGTGGCTGCTTCCAGGATGGAACACTGCACTCCAGCACAGCCCTGTGATTCTGGCTGCAGCAGCTCTAATGAGTCCCAAAGCAAGGAGCAGCTCTCCAGCTGTCTCCTAGTAACTGTGCAAATCTCTCCCTTGATTCCAAGCGGGGAATGTCAGCCTGCCCTCGAGCTGTTCTGGTGGGTCTGGGACTGGCACCGTCAACAATGCAGTCACACAAAGCCCTTTGCCAGTGCTGGGTATTGGCACCCTGTAAGCTGCTTTCCTTCTGTCCCTTGAAGAGGATTTCACTGTGCTGTCCGGTGAACTAGGCTTTATTAAGTGGTTCAAGATATGTTTTAAGTATCTGTGAAAATAGGGACCTTTTTTTTGGTTATCTTTCAAGTTTTATGTGGCTGACTGTATAGTTTTCATCTTTTTCTCTATCCTAGATTCTGTCAAGTGTCTTTTTAAATTCTGAGCTAGATATTCTGGTCCTGAATGTCTCCTATGTCAATGTTTTTCAGCTGTGCCCTTTCCCAGAATGCAAACCACCAGCCATGCTGTAGTTTGCTTCTCTGAAATGGGAAGATAATCTACTAGGAATTTTCTTGTCCATGTTGAGTTATGAGGATTCCAGTGCTGAAAACCCACTGTTAGATCTGACTTCTGCCACATCTTGCTCTGATGTGTGAGCAGCCTTACAGCAGCCATGATGGAAACAAACTTACTTTTCTCCCTTTGTGAATAGCAGAAGAGGTTAATACAGGAGACATTTTGTTCGAAGTTGCCCAATTCTTTCACAACTCTACTTTATAAGCCAAAGAAAACTGTAGGATACACTCCAGTGACTGCAACACTGGGTTCTGCCAGATCCTGACAGCTGACTTGTTCAGCTTTAGCAGCAAGTGAGAAAAATGTTAACTTGCTTTATGGCAACTGCTCCCAGGCCCCTTCTGGTGCAACCTCAGGCTGTTTAACAGCTAATCCCAACATAAACAGCTTCCACCACCCATCAGGATTTGCCTCTGTAGATACAGAGTGTCACACATCTGTGACAAACTTTTGTTAAGTATGTTGCTGAAAATGGCCACTACTTGCAGGTGTTAAACCTCTGTTATCATTGTTTGTGCTCTTGTAAATCACAGTTTATTTAACACAGGACAATCAAGAGTATTATAGGGCTTAAAAACAATCACATAAGCTGTATAATTTTATGACAGGCTAAGCCCTTTATGAGGGGTGGCTGATTTGATAAGGACCTTATAGCTCAAATGAATTCTTTAATGCAAAGAAGTGAAACCAATAAACTCTTGACTCAGCTGGTTCACTACTGGGGAGGAATTTCAGCATTGACCAGTGCCTGGATGAAATGGCAGCAGTGGAGCTGTGCCAGGCTGGGATTTGAGTGCAGAAGCTTCCATGCTTGTTTTTCCTTGGAAAATGGAGTTGACAAGGCAGGTCTGCTCCACTCCACTCCAGCAGGCTTTGTAGGTGTGAGCATGTGACCATAGAGATGAGCTTTTAGAAGTTATTTAATTGTTAGATGCTAAAATTGACTTAAATTGAAGGAGTGGGAATAGATGTAGGCATGTAATCTTGTCTCTTCCACACGAAATCTGGTGTGGAAAATTAAAAGTAAAATTAAAGCAATTGAGGCAGCAAAGGTTGAACTCAGTAGTGCTTCCCTTTCAGCAGAGTCTGTGCATGGGGCTAAGTTATCCTGCCTCACTGTGGGGCACTGAAGAGGAAGTGCTGGATGTTCTTTCCAGTCCTCTCACTCTCTTCCCTTCCTAGGGGCAGGATAGTCTGCAAGTTGCCTAAAAATCTGCTCTTTACTTCCTGGGAGAGCAAAGAATTGAAACATCTGCAGAGCCCTTAAGTTGGGGCTCTTGTGGGTTGGCATCTTCCTTTAAAGTGAGGCTGTTTGTCAGCTCCCCTCTGCTTTTCCCAACAGGCTGTTCTGGAGCGAGCGTAAAATAACCAAGGCCAGAGAGTGGTTCCACCGCACAGTGAAGATAGACTCTGACCTGGGGGATGCCTGGGCCTTCTTTTACAAATTTGAGCTCCAGCATGGCACAGAGGTGAGTGTGTGCCTGGGAACAGGGGAGGCAGCAGCAATCCCTGGCTGGCAGGGGTTGCCCAGTCCTGGGATTGCTGCAGTGCTGGGCTGAGCACGCTGCCACTGCTCCTGCCTGTGTGGTCACAGGGGAGGCTGGCTGTCACGCCTGGTCATGAATGAGCATGAACAGGCCTGTGTGGTGGCTTTTAAAAGGTGCTGTCATTAGCTGAGCTGTGTTTCAGGCTGCTTTGCTGTCCACAGTCCTGCTGGTTCATGCAAAAATCTCTGAAATCAATCTTCCTCCTGTAAAACTCAAGCTTGCTTAGAGGGGATTGTGCTCCAGTTGTGGTGCTGGGTTTGTGTAACTGGGGCTGTTTCTTTCCAAATGTCAAGTACAGGTTGCATGTGAACACAGAGAACAGCCGGCTCTAATCTCTTAGAGCAGTTTTTACTGCTGGTACTACTGAAATGATGGGGGTGTTTATCTTCTGACTTCAGAGACCTTTCACTTGACACAGCTCCTGCAGGTGGTAATGCAAAGGAAATTTCTGCTGCTGTTTATCTGCAATAACCAAAATTTTCTTACCTGCAGCTCAGCCAGTTTGTTCAGCCAGGCAGGAGACTTGCTGCTTCTGAATTTTGACTTGGACTTCCTTTGAAAATAACAGACCCCAAACCCCACCATAATCTTTGGAAGAGTGTTTGAATCAGGGAGGGTTCAATTTTTGGCTGTGTTCTGGAACAAACCAGGACAAACTGTCATTTCTCTTCCCTGTAGGAACAACAAGAAGAGGTAAGGAAGCGCTGTGAGAATGCTGAACCTCGCCACGGAGAGCTCTGGTGTGATGTCTCCAAGGACATAGAGAATTGGCAGAAAAAGATTGGAGAGATTCTTGTGCTTGTGGCAGCCAAGCTGAAAAATACCTTCTAGAGTGTGCTGGCCTCAGCTGCCTCAGAGGTCCCTGTAGGATTTAACCTGCTCGTGGTGCATTTGCCCTTTCAGTGGCACAGATTTTGAAGGACAGGACATGGATGATGATAAGAAAGAGCTTTCTCCCAAAAGGAAAAGCTGCTTCCTTCTTTCCCCAGCATGGCCATCAGCTTCTACAGCACATGGGAACATTGTAGCTGGTGTCACACAGGAGACAGGAGCAGTCTTGTGAGGCTCTGTTGGCATTTCCATGTTGATTCCTGATTCCCCCCTGCAAACACAAGCTTTAATTAGCGCTTGTATGGATTCTGACATGTGGCAGTCCCTCTGTTCTTGGCCCTGGCATGTGTTTCCTGTTCCCCTTTAGAGTGTGGCCCATCTGATGTTGGTTCCTTGTCGGTAGATCTGGGTTGTTGCTGTTGGAATACACTGATTGTCCCTGAAGGAGATGGGTGGAGTTGCAGGAGCAGCCCAGCAGCACAGGGAAAGTTCTGGGCTGGCTCCTCTTCTTCAGGTGCTTTAGTTTGGTCTCTGCTAACAAGCTGCTGCACAGCTTGGGGGTGTTCCTCCAACCTGAGCAGCTGGACCATTTTGTCAAATTCAAAAGCATATTTTTAGCGAACTTTTCCTCAATTATTAAATGTATATAGTAAAGCTTATTCTTTTAGGTGTTTGAGTTCATTAAGAGCACAGTGGTGGTTTAAAGTAACAAGGTAAAACTCAGCAATCCCTGAAAGCCCTTTTGAAGGAAGAACATTTTTTTAGAGTTGTTGGGAGACTGCTGTTACACAGCTGTGACTGCCTGTGGCTGGGAGGTTTGATTTCTATCTCCAAGTGCAGATAGGAAAAAGCAAACTCAAGAGAGGGAAAGCTTTGTGTTTGGGAGCCTTTGTACACTGTCTTCAATTTTCTATACTTGTGATGTGTACTATTTTTACCCCAACCTCCTGATTTTCTTGTGATCATAGAATCAGAAGCTATATTGTCTTACACCTGAGGCTATAGCAGCTGTATCTAGGTCTGTGGATGTGCATTATCCTATGTATTTAGTTGGAGGAGAAACTCCCTTATTACTTGTTGGAGAATATGTATAAAATACAGCCTTTTTTTTTTGTTTCCTTCTGTTGTCTTTGAGTGTGGTCTTGCCCTTTGATTCTGACTGGGAAGAGTGGGTCTGATAGCAGCAGCCTTTGGACTTATCAGGCTCCCACCACTCTGGGAAGGTGCCTGCCAGTGGTGGCTGCACCAAGCTGAGCTACAGCCTCTTGCCAAAATGGATGAGAAGCCCAAAACGAATCTTTTAACGCTGGAGCAGAAACGGTTGGTCTGGAAGCAAAAAGTCTTTTTCTCCTGGGGTTCATAATGGAAACTGTGATGCATTCTCTGGAATAGCTGATAGAAGGGTGTAGGTCACTGATGTCCCGTGGAACTGTAGTTTCCCAAAGGTGAGTGAGGGGCACTGGGAGTTGAGAGCTCTTGCTCGGGGATTTTGTGCCATTGCTGACATCCTTCAGGTGAGTGGGCTCAGAGAGAATGGAAGAGTTTGGGAAGGGGAGTGAAGATGATGTTTGAGGGAAAGGGTAGACATGGCAAGGGAACCTGGCTGGACAAGGATTCAAGACTGAGGCAGAAATTGCAGGATAAAAACAGGTTTTAAAGTAGCTTTCAGTGTGTGTTGTCCTTCAGTCTCTTGTGCTCACATGGGGGCTATATCCTGCTTTTCTGGGCAGGGAATGTGGCATTCTGATTCCTGGTGTAGTGATGTGCTGGGGCAAGCTGGGTGCCTGTGGTGCATAAATCCCCCTGCCTAGCAGTGCTGTGTTCTGTTGTGCAGAATTGGGATGGGAAAGGGAAGTGGGAATTGCAGTGGTGTGGCTTTTCCTGCTGGAGAGATTCCTGATGGGTGTTGAGACCATTTCCCTTGAGCCAGATAACACAGGTGCAATCCACTGATGAGATCCTCATGCTGCCCCTGCCCCTTGCTTAGGTGGCAGCACCACATCTTAAAAGAATTTTTGGGATGTGGAAACCCCAAGGAAGGGGCCCTGTGCTACTGTGCCACCTTCTCACAGCATCAGGCTGCTTTGGCCACCTACCCCTGGTACCTGCAGCTTTCCTTTCCTTTGGGCTGCATTCCTTAGTTTGGGGATTATTTTTTCTTACTTAAAAGGGATGGTCAATCTTAGAGCCTTTTAATGTTTGTAGATATCTTGGTGGTTTTTAAATGGATTATGGCACCCATGAATTTTAGCTATATATAGAACTCAATAAAGAAGTTATATGGGTCCTGTCCCAGTGGAATGCTGCAGTGTGCTGTGGGTCCCACTTCCTGGGGAGGAACATTCTCAGCAAGCTGAGCAGAGCTGGATTATTCACCATTTGTTCTATTTCTTACTCAATCACCCACATTCAGCTCCTCAGCGGAGCCTTGTTGCTGTCAGTTCAGTTTTTCCCAAAATTGATACGGATTGAGTCAGGGCCTGGATTGGGGGTGAGGTACAAAATGCAGAGGGGAAGGGAGGGCTTTGGCTGGAAGCACAAGGATACTCCTCCTGTTGATATTTTGGGGGTCTCACCCTGGACGGTCACTTTTGCCATGGGTTGGTGCCGTTGTCAGTGTTCACCCACTGCCCTCTGTGAATCCAGAGTAAAACAATCGCCCCACACCAACAGAAATCGAAACCGCGGGGGTTTGCAGCGCAGCGTGCAGCTCCGGGACAGGGACACGCGTGGCTTGGGATCCCCGGCTGGCTGCGAGCAGGGGGCTCTGCCCTGCCGGTCCCTCCGGGGCAGGAGGACGCTCAGCCCGGGCACGACGCGCTCCCCTCTGCGCTCCGCCGGGGGCCGGGGGGGCCGGGGCGGCC
>NC_031788.1:8094215-8118807 GCF_001522545.3 Parus major
CACTGATAGACCGGAGCCCGCCGCACTGCGGGATGGGGTCGGCTCGGCCGGAGCGGGACCTATCGGGAGGTGACTGGTTCTGAAATGAGGCTTGGAGCGACCGGGAGAGGGGCCGGTCCGTCCGGGAAGAGGCTCGGACTGGTCGGGATGGGGCCGGACCACTTGGGAAAGGGCTCGGAGCAGTTGGAATGGGGCTGGGCAGGGTCCAAATGGGACTTGGGTCCTTAGAAGGGTCGCGATGGGACAGAGCTGGCAGTCGGTGAGGAGGAGGATCTGGTTTGGCTGGGGAAGCTGGTCCAGCTGAGGTTTAGACCTCGCTGAGATGGGGCTTGAATGTGGCTGGTCCTGAGGGTCTGTCCCTGCCTTGGGGCTCTGGGTGGTGACAGGGTCCCTTTGGGTAGGAGGGAGTCAGGGACAGGGTCGGTCTGGCTGGAAGGACCTGGTGACTCTGGTGAGGCTCCCAGGCTGGTGGCAGGAATTGCCCCTTGCTGGCTGGGACTGGCAGGAGTGCCAGCAGGAGCTGGTCTATCAACAATGGTGATTCCCCTTATCTCCCCGTATTTGCTGGAGGATTAGAGGGAGGATGAGATTAGCTGTGCCTGTCCTGCATCTGCGCTTCCCAGGGCTGCTCCTTCACTGCCAGCTCTCCCCTAGGAAGGGATATGCCACCAGCCTGTAGCTTATTGCTGTGGGATGGGGGCAAAGGCAGAATGAATAACCCTAAATCAGCTGCTGAACTTGTTCTCCATCCTGAAGGGGTAGAAGTCAGGAGCAGGATTTGCCATCTCAGTCTCCCTGCATCCTTCTCTTGCCACTGCTGCTTCCCTGCTTTCCATGGTTGGGGGAGGCACCTACAGCACCTGCCGACCTCCTGCCCTGGCTGTTCCCTGGACTACTCTGCAATTCCTTCCAGGCTGAGCACTGAGCCCAGGCTTGGCTATCTTGGAATGCTGGAAATGGTGTGCTTTCTCCTGAAACTGGGTCCCAATTGTTTAACAAACCACTTCAGGGAAGTCATTCCCATTTTCATGATAAAATTACAGTGCTTTGCCTTCCTGGCAGAGGAGATTTCTGGAGAGTAACCCTTAGACTTTGGTCAGGGTGTCCTTATGGAAGCAGTGCTCTCCTTTGATGTCCCTGGGGATTATACCCTGGGCTCTCTGCTCAATCTCCTCTGGGCCAAGATCTCTCAGTGGTTTGCAGGGAGCAAAGCCAGCAGCACAAGGAGGCTCTTCCCTGCCCTTCCCAGCTCCCAGATAGAGCTCAGCACAGCTCTACTGGAAGGTGGGTGGTGATTAGGGATGCTGAGGAGCCCAGTGGGATTTCTGCTGGTTATACCTGGATTTGATCCTCTCTCTGCATGTGCCTGTGCTCCAAGGTCACAGTTGTGTCTGTGTGTTCCAGAACTGTGCTGGCTGAATTTTGCCTCGTTAAGTCTCCATCACTCCCATTGAGGTGCAAGAGGGTAGGAAAAGGTTTCCTCTCCCTTTTGGAGCCAGGTCCAGCTCAGGATTGAGTAGGGAGCACAGAGCAGGTGTGGATTTTACAAACAAACCCCCCAGGTTCTCACCAAAGAGGACAGATGGAGTGTGCCTGGGCTTGGAATTCAGTGAGGGAAATTCTTCCTTCTGGCTTCTTTGAGCAGAGGAGCAAGTGCAGAGGTACTGGGGAAGGCAGTGACCCCTGACCTGAGGTGGGGAGCAGCAGGCACAGGCTGCAGGAAGAGCTGTGGCCCCTTCCCCCTCGCTCCTGCTTTGGCTGCGGCGCAGGGGTTGCATAGTTGGAAGGAGCTGAGCTGCTTTCTGCCTGCCCAGACCTGACACCTGCAGCACAAGGGTTGTTTGGGAGGGGGTTGTGTTTGAGGGGGACTTTTCCCGAAAATGTAAAATGATAGAAATACCAGAATGGGGCCCCAGGGCTGTGCCATCGCTCAGCAATGCAGAGATGTGTTGAGTTGTTGGGCTCCTTTCCTGGCACAAATTTTGAGCTCCCCATCCTTTCTCTGCTGCTCAAATATCCCCAGTCCTGGTCACTTGAGCTTGGGCTGGCTTTTCTTCAAAGCCATGGGATTCATCCCTGCCTGGGAGGGTCCGTCCACCCCCTCCCTGTGCCCCTCTGCCAGCTCAGGTGTCAGCACATGGGGTTCCCCGCCCTGCAGGGGCCAGCATAGGCTGTTGGGAAGGTTTGGAGCCAGCAGGCTCAGCAGCAGCTGGGATGTGCTGGTGAGAGCAGATGCTTGTGCTGCTTCTGTCTGGCTTGTGGTGAGGGCCCCTGAGCCTGAGCTGCAGGGAAACTGGAATAATGCTGTATTAGTTCCATTCGTGCAGCAGAGGTGTGGTTGTATCCTTTTGAGAGTGTTTGGATCCCTTTGGGCTGAGGTGTGGATGTTGCTGGTGGGGACCAGGCAGCTCCTGCCTCCAGCTCCTCTCCAAGGAGCCCAGCACCTCCCCTTGGGTCTTGGCACTTGAGGTTCTCTGGCCTTGAAATGACACAAGTGGGGATCTAGTGGAACCATGCTGGGGCAGAGAGCTCAGGGTTGAGCCCTGTAGACTGACACGGGTCCCTGGCATAGCTCTGTGCCAAGAACCCACCTGCTGGCATGAGAGAGAGCTCTGTGTGTGCCATGGGCAGCACTGCTGGGCTGAAAGCTGGAGCAGTTTCCCAAGGGCTTTGCTCCAAGGGGAGATGGCTCATCTGGGAGGATGTTCTTTGGGAGAGGAGACAACTGAGGCTCCTCCATCACATGTTGCATCTTCAGGTACGGGTCCAATGGAGCTTGTGACTAGGGGTTGAAGGCAGAGCCCAGAACATTCCTTAATCCCCAGCTGACTCTGAGCCCTTCCCTGGCAGATTTTCCCCAGGGTGCTCTCCTGTGCTGTTCTGCTGCTCCTGCTCGTGGCTGTGCTGAGCAGAGGCAGGAGGTGCAGCATCGCCAAAATCCTCCGGCAGTACCGCGCCGTCATCTTCCATGAGATCCAGAACCTGGTGAGCCAAGAGAGGCGGGCCCAGCCCTGGCTCTGGGAACGCTGCTGGGCTGGATGCAGCCCTGCAGTGGGATGTGGGGAGGGAATATGGAGTCAGCAGTGTTGGGAAGGGGTTGTGTTTCAATGGGGGATCCTCGCTCCAAGTGGGAAGCATGGATCCTGCGAGACGCTGGATCTTCTTGCTTTATTTCTCCAGAGAAACCTGACTGGGTCGGTGTACAGGAGTGGGAGGGCTGGGCCCGCCTGTCGTTCGGACAAGGTGAGCGTGGAGGGACCCAGGGCTGGGGCATCGCTTGGCCTGAGCCCCCAGGGAGCCACAGAGCCTCCCTCCCTGCCCGGGGCCCTGTGCTTCTCCTCTGCAGGACCAGAAGATCCTGCTGTCCATCTACAACATCAGCATGTCCCTGCCGGAGGTGGGGGCTGGCACCCTGCAGGGTGCTGAGGAGCTGGCGGTCTGGAGGGTGGCCAGGAACACCAACTTCATGTTCCAGGAGAACTGCAGGAAAATCAGCAAGGTAGGAAGCCCTCTACTTCCCAGCCACGTCAGTGGCTCCCAGGGCTGTGTGCAGAACTTGCCTTGTTCTGTGCTCTCCTGGCTGCCTGTGAGGAGTCTCTGGGCTCTGCCTGCTTGATTCTGGGAGTTGGGGAATGCTGATTGCACATCTATCCCTGGGAGCTCCAGAATAACCAAGGGAGGGAAGTTCAGTAGTGGCAGTGTGGGCCAAGCTGGTGGGGTTTTACCAGTGGCTCCCAAGTGGGTTTTTCCACAAGTGCCATGATGCCATGGCTGAGGGGAGCACAGGGCCTTGTCCTGGTGGGATGCTTGCCCTGTGGGTGCATTTCCCCTGTCCCGCTCTTGCTCATAGGCAAGAATTGGGATTTCTCCCCTAAGGGCTGGTCTGGGTTCCTCTGGCATCTCCATGGCTCTGCTGGGGAAACCCCATCCAGGAGAATACCTATGGCAGCACCAGCAGGGAAACCAAGGCTGCAGAGTGCCAGCTCCCAGCTCTGCCTGACCCCGGCACATTGCTGGGACTGTCCTTGCTGCCACTGCTGGGGACATGGGCTGGGGACAACCCTGCCTGGGGTCTGCTGGTGTGGGATGGAGCTGCTGCTGCTCTGGAGATCTGACCTGGTGTCCGTGGGTGTGCTGTGGGGTGCGCACCCCCAGCTCAGACAGGGACAGCCACCTCTGGGGACCAGAGACCACGTCCTTGCCATGGCCATAGGCAGTTTGGCCTCCTCAGCCATGCAGAGCCTGTGTGTGGTGGCTTTTGTCCCCTGACTAATGTGTGTGATGTGCGGGGGGGATTTCTGCTCCCTCCCTCGGCGCACGGACCGCAGAGCCCAGCGCGCACCGTCCCGGCACAGCCCCGGCCAGGGGCAGCCGGCCGCAGGAGGAAGCAGCTGCGGGAGATCGGCAGGAAGGTGGAGAGGCTGGCGACCTGCTGGGAGAAGCTCAATGCCCTGCACGCACCTCGCCAAGCGCCCTGGGACTCGTAGGGACGCCCTCGCCGCACGCCGGGGGGATGTGCTGCTCCAGCGGCTGCCAGGGGCTTCTCTGGGAACCCGGGACAAGCTCGGCCTTGAGGGCACAGGGGTTCAGCCCAAGCTGAATTCATCCTCCTGCTCCAAGAGGTGCCCAGGGACCGCACCCACGTGGCTGGGGCTGGCAGCTTGGTTTGCTGTGGGATGGCTGTGGCAGAAACCTGGAACAGCAGAAACACTGGGAAGAAGGGAAAGAACCAAAAATAGAAGGTCAGGTGTGGATTCTTAGCTGCTCCTGGTCCTGCAGCACCCGCTGCTCTCTTTAGGACAATGTGTGTGTTTGGGGGCAGAAGAGGACATGTGGGGCCGTGGTTCCAGGGGCTCTGCTGGAAGTGAGGCCACAGTGCATCTGCAAGGCTGTGAGGTTGTTAGGGCTGGGTGGGGATGGGTGTCCCTGAGGCACTGCTGGGGTGTGCGGAGCAGCCGGGCACCCACAGTGGACAGGGGAGTAAAGGTGAATCACTGGACATCTGGGGCAGCCTGAGGAGTTCTGATATCCAAAAATCCCAGGCAGGTGTGGGTGCTTGAGGCCAAGGCTCAGCCTCGGTGACAGGCAGCACTGTGGGTGGGAATGCTGGGGTGTGGGGAGAGAAATGAAGGGCATCCTCCCTTGTCACTGTGCTCTGCCAGCACCCTGTCTGTGGCCTCCACTGCTCTGCTGGGTGGCAAACAGCCTCTGAGAAGCCAGAAATAAGACCTCTCCTTCCCTGGAAGTACTCTGGGTGCTTTATCTGGTGATCCAGGGACTCCTGTGCTGTGGAAGGAGCTGGCACAGTGCAGGGTCTGGCCGTGGTGCTGGGCCCGTGGAAGCCCAGGCAGAAGCCCACAGCAGTGGAAGGCACAGTGGCATCCTGCCTCTGCTCACTCTGTCTGCATCCCTGGTGTGTGGGCAATGGAAACCAGGAGCTGCCTTTTTGGAAGGACATTTCCCCTGGAGCAACTGCCAGGAGGGCCTGCAGTGTGTCCCTGCCTCAGTTTCCCCATCCCACGTCCCTGGATGCTGTCCCAGGCCTGGGCGGGGATGGCTGCGGAGGACACGAGATGGCAGCAGCGGGCTGTGCGTGCTGAGCGGAGCCGGGCACTGCCCACGCCGTGTTCCCATGGCCACGCCAGCATCGCCGGCCCTCGTCCCCACCGAGCCTCGGCCACCGACCCCGGTGCGGGCAGGGCTGTGGCCAGGGGGGCGATGAGCGCTGGCAGTCAGTGGGATACCCCCCATGCCCTGGAGGAGGTGGGGGGGCGGCTTTCCCTGGGGGTTTCTCGGGGTTCAGACTGGGAAGGGGGGATTCGGGGAGTGGACGGCAAGGGATGCTCAGGGGTCCTTGCCCACCCTCAGCCTCTGGGTATTGGGCTGGGAGGAGCTGGAAGAGCTTCATAACCGGGGGTGGGTGGGAGAGAGCCGCCCTGGCATGGGCACATCAGAGTCCCTGGGCTGCAGCAGGGTGCAGGCAGGACCGGTTGGTTTGATGGGGTGGGACAGGGACCCTGGATTGGGGGTCAGAGCAGGGGGTGCAGCCTGGGAATGCTGTTCTTGTGGGCGCCCTGGAAATGCTGCCTGCCTGGCACGGGGCAAGCTGGCACCAGGGGCCATCCAGGAGTCACAGCCCAGCACAAGCCAATGCCAGAGGCCTCCCGATGCCATGCTCCTCCCCGGCTGGCCCCATAATGAATGCCTGGGCTCCTTCCTCTCAGCTCCATCCTCCTCCTCGGCAGCGAGCACTGCCCTTTCTGCTGCTCCCACAGGAGGTTTTGCACTGGTTTAGTTCCTAGTTTTTTTTTCTTATTCCTCCTCCTTATCCCAACCACTGTCCCTCCACAAACCACTGGCATCCCAAAATAGCATTATTGACACTTGATATCCCATGGGTGAGGCTGGGGGCCACGGCAGGACCTGATAGCTCATGCACCAACAGGATCAGGACAGTGGCTGGGGACAGGGTGACTCACAGCCTTTTTCTTTATCAAGGCTGGAGCAAAGTCCCCCCTTCCAGTGACCCGTCAGCACCTTCCCAGATAAACCAGAGCAAAAACCACCTCCCTTTACTGCCCTTCCCTCACAGGCAGCTGCTGCCGAGCCGGGAACCTGCTGTGGCAGTGGGAATGAGTGCATGGAAAGGAAGGAAAGAGTGAAGGAAGAAGCAACAGGGAGGGAGGGGGAAAAACGAGGTCGAAGTGGCGGTGGAATCACAGCAAAAACAGCCGGAAAAAGGAAACAGGCCCTGAAAAGTCAAATAAAAATAGCAGCGAGGCGAACCCAAGTGTGCAGCACATGGGAGTGAGCGCATTTCCTTCGAGGGCAGCACCACACGCTCCCGGCTGCTCTGGGGGGGCCGCTCTGATGTGGCTCCAGCTGCTGCCAAGGCCCCCCCAGTCCCCCCGTGCTGTGCCAGGCACTTGGCAGCAGCTCAGCGCCCAG
This sequence comes from Parus major, assembly GCF_001522545.3. Taxonomy (NCBI): domain Eukaryota; kingdom Metazoa; phylum Chordata; class Aves; order Passeriformes; family Paridae; genus Parus; species Parus major. The sequence continues at coordinate 8,101,164 of NC_031788.1, forward strand.
CCAGCCCCTGCCTCGCCCGGGGTCCCTGAGTGCCCTTGTGCACCCTCCGTCCTGGGCAAAGGCTGCACACGGGTGTTGGAGCTGAGGGGATGCAGGGGCTGGGGGCTCCCGGCCGTGCTCACACCCCTGCCTTGTGCCCCGTGCCGCCGGCGTCGCTCTGCCAGATGCATCCGAGCACTGTGCGAGCAGCACAATCTCGGCTTCCTCCCCTCCCCGCTTGTTTTGCAATCACAGCAGGGCCCCGCTGGGAGATGGGGGTTGGTGGAGGGGCTGCGGGGACAGGGGTAGGGGCGAGGATGGGGGCTGGTGCTCCTTGCCAGGACTGGGGGGCTGCATCCCAACGCAGCTCGGGGCTGAGCCCAGAGGCAGCAGCAGAACCCAGCGTGCAGAGCACTGCTCTGGGGTACCGTGCCTGGGGCCCGTGCAGGGGTGCAATGCCCAGGTGCTGTGGGTCTGCACCGAGGTACCGTGCCCAGGAACTGTGTGTGGGGAGCTTGGCCAGGGGTTCACTCTGGGGGACCATGCTGGGGGACAGGGGCTCTTGTGGTTCCACAGGGGCACATTTCAGCCCTCCTCACCAGCACTGTCCCACTGAAATTCAGCTGTCCCCGAGCCATCACCATCTTGGGGTGCCAGCAGCCCCTCTTGGCTCTGGGGTACCCTCTGCTTCAATCCTCACTCTGCCGTGGGGCTGGGGGCCCGAATCCTGGGCAGCTCTGGCACATGCAGGCTGTGTCTGATGGAACAGAGCAGCGTTTTGTTCTCTCCCATCGCCCCGCAGCTTCGTGAAGCTGCTGAAAGCCCAGATTTACAGTGTGATAAATGCTGGAGGCTCTGCAAAATATCTGACTGCTCCATCCTTTGGAGACCAACTGGTTTGGAGAAGCGGGGAGCTCTGGGCAGCACACCCAGAGGCAGAACAGCGGGTCTCAGGGAGGAGGGATGGCCGGGACTGGGGCTGTGCCACGACCCAGGTGGGTCCCAGCACCCCTGGCCATGGGTCACCGGGCGCCTGAACCCCTCTGGTCAGCCAGAAAGCGCGGACTCGCTATCCTTTCTTGGGCTTCTCGCTGGTTTTTGGAGCATCTGCCGACCAGATTGTGGCGCGGCGTGCCGGGGTGCCCGTGCCAGGACATGCCAGCCGGGAGGCGGGGTGTGCCCCAGCCCAGCTCCGTGTGTGCTCCCTCCCTGCGCCCTCATCGCTCGCTCCCCTGCTGGGTGCCGCGGGCTGCTCAGCGGGAGCCTGCATCCTCATCCTCGCTGGGAAGGGCTGGGAGATGCTGGAGAGCGGCTGCTCCGCTGTCCCTGACAGCAAGAGGTTCTCAGCCTCGGGGCTGTGCCTGCGTGTGGGTGTGAGTGTGCATGGATGTGTGTGCATGGATGTGTCTGTGCATGTGTGTCCGTGTGTACACATGTACCTGTGTGTGTGTGTGTACCTGTGTATTCCTGTGTGTACCCGTGTGTCTGGGCACACACCTGTGGTGTTGTGAGTGTGTGCAGGGCTGTGCACACGTGTGTGTGTGTGTGTGTGTGTGTGTGTGTGTGATTACAGATGTGTACATACCTGTGCATGTGTGATTACAGATGTCTACATGCCTGTGTGTGTGACACACCTGTGTGTGTGATTACAGGTGTGTACACGCCTGTGTGTGCAGTTCCTCTCACGGGGGCTGGGTGCTGCCGATCGGTCCCGCTGTTCCCCGGGCTGGGGCCGGTCCCGGCGGCTCTCGGGAGCGGGGCAGTGCAGAGGGCCCGGGCCGGTCCCCGCTCCCATCGCTCCACACTGTCGTGGGGCACATCCACACCGAGCTGCCAAGAAGATGGGGGGCTCCTGGAGCTCGTCTGGGGAAGGGGGAACCGAGCTGCCTCCCGCCCGCAAGACCCCTGGCCCCACTGCTCAGCCCGCAGCATCCTGCGCCGGGGCCCATTGTTCGGCCGCGCCGGGCTGCGGGGCAGGATTTCTTTGTCACAGCTCGGCAATATTTTATTCTAACAATTAACCAAACACGCCCGGGCCCCCAAGCCTGTTTGTGATTATTGGAGGGCGAATTCCCCAGCCTCTCTCCCTCTTGGTGTTGGCTCCGCCTGGGGCTGCACCGGGTGGAAGGGATCCAGCGCCTCTCCCACCCGCTCAGGGTTGGGGACCCCCAACCGCGCCGAGAGCCCCCCACTCCCACAGCCAGAGCTGGGGGGCTCGGTGGCCTCGACCCCCTCGGGAGCCCTTGAGCATGGCCCGCATTGTCTCGGCAGCAGCGGGCTCCGTGGGGGCGCAGGGGCAGCGGTGATTCATGGCAGGGGGGATGTGAATCACAGCCCTCGCTCTCCGGGCAGGATGCGGCCCCGCGCTCCCAGCTTGCCGCATGCCAGCCATGGACCGCAGGCTTTGTCCTCCGCAGGGTGGAAGCGGCTCGCTGCCCGTGGTGGGATGGGATGGGGCCACTGCTCTTCCTGGGATGCTGGCGCAGCTTTCCGAGCTCCAGCTTCGGGGTGGGATGAGGGTGCTGTGGTCTGCTGGTGCCTCCTGCATCCTGGCTCTCTCCGAGGCTCCTCGCCGTGCTTGGGCTGCATTCTCATTGCTGCACACCAGTGCTAAAAAGAGTTGACGCTTCCCTTCACCAACTCTCCTGGAGGGTGAATTGTCCAGCTCAGGTTATCAGATCCCTGTGAAGTCCTTTCCTTGGGGCCATGTCCCTGCTGCCGCAGTTCCATGCTCTGGGCAGTGGACACTGAGTTCCTTTCCTGTAGCTGTGGCCTGAGCTGGCAGCCTCCTCCAGGTGCTGCCCATTGTGGGCAGGGGAATCTGGAGCTGAGGGTCGGGGTGAGCACCAAGGGTGATGCCGCTCGCTGAGAGTGAAGCAGCCGAAGCCAGTGCCCTGCAGAGCGGCCGTCTGGGTTCGTCGGGGCGATTAACCATCCTAGGGGAGACACCTTGAGCAGGTCGTTTCTCTGGCTGCTGCCGGGAGTGAGCGGGTGCTGGGAGCCCCTGGGACATGGGGTGGGGGTTGCAGCTGCAGGGTGGGAGGGTGGAGAGGTGACCAGTGCTGTGGTGCTGACCCAGTTATGCCGGGATCCTCGGCAGCCAGAGCCAGGCATGGGGCAGGAGAGAGTGCAGGCAGCATCTCCTGCCTGCCGGTCCTGCCGGTAACATTCCCTGGCCCTCCCTGCTGCTGTGCACACGCCACTGCCTAAACCTGCTCCTTCAGAGCCAGGGCTCCTTCCTCTGCGCTGTTGTCTGGCTCTGGGCTCTCAGCCTCATCCTGGATCTTAAAATACTGCGAGTCATCGAAGCAGAGCCGCTCGGGCGGCCGGGCCAGGCAGGGCAGCCGGAGAGCGGCACCGGTGAGCAGCCCGGCGAGCAGCGAGGCACCGACGGCCACCGCCAGCCCCGCTGCCTGGCACAGCGCCTGCCCGGCCACCCCCCTCTGTCCCTCCACCACCTCACTGGCATTGCCCCCAGTGGGGGACAGCTGGGAGGGTTGTGGCCCGGAGGTGTCCTTGGATGCCACCAGGATGGCCACGACGCTGGCTGCGGCGCCGAGGATGCCGGGCAAGCCGTGGAGGTTGTGGATGCCACACTGGTCGTGGAGCGTGAGCTTCCTCCGCAGGAGCGGGCTGAGGAACCTGAAGCCGAGGACACACGCCACGGCCGAGAGGCTGCCCAGGGCAAGAGCGGCCACTGGTGGCATGGCCATGTCGGCCACCACGCCGATGGCCACCCCGCCGGCCAGGCTGCCGTTCTGCAGGTGGCCGGGGCTGAGCTTGCCGTCCCTCTCCAGCAGGCTGGAGGCCACCACGGTGGTTATGGCGCCGGCACTCATGGCCAGGAGGGTGTTCAGGATGGCGCGGTGCTGGGCATCGCCCGGTTGGCAGAGGACAGCCACGAAGCTGGGCCAGAAAACCCAGAGGATGAGTGTCCCCACCAGCGACATGAGGTCAGAGCTGGGTGTTGGGGTCTCCTTGGGGTGCAGCGGCTGCTGTGTTGCCCTGAACAGAGCCTTGGACACACCAAGGCCGAAATAGCAGGAGAAGACGTGGATTGTGATGGTGCCGCCCACATCCAGAACGCCCAGACAGGTGACGATGACCCACTCGCTGGCCAGGTAGATGGGGATTTCACAGCTGGCCATGACGAGCAGCTGGCAGGGGCTGGCCCTCCCCAGGATGGCCCCCACGGAGATGAGCACTGTCACAGCAGCAAACTCAGAGATGAGGAGTTTGTGGAGGTCCAGGTGGATCTGGCCGTGGTGGAAGTGATGGAGCAGGCCCTGCAGCACCAGCGCCCACTGCATGGAGAAGTTGAGCAGGAGGAAGTTGTGGGTGAAGGCGCTGAACCCGTAGTGGGGCAGGAAGGTCAGCAGGAGTCCCAGCCCCACCACCAGCATCACCTGGATGTCCTGGAAAAAGGGAAAGGTGCTGTAGACCTGGTTGGCCACCAAGTTGGTATCCTCTGCCTGTGCTGAGGGCTCATCATAGGTGATGAAGAGGGCAAAGAAGAGGAGCAGGGTGCCCTGGAAAAGCCCCAGGAAGAGGGGCAGGAGGCGACGGGGGTAGGTGGAGGGTGGCACAGCCATCCTGGAGCGGACAGGAGGGGATGGTGGTCAGTGGTCAGCAGGGCACTGGTGTGAGGTGACAGTCCAGCAGCGCTTCCGAGGTGAGCTCTGCTTGCTCCCACATCGGGGGTTTTATGGCCACGGTTAATTATTAACCCAAAATCCAAGTTTATGTTCCAGAAGAGGAGGGGTTTGCCCCTCCCCTCTTCAAACACAACACCCATAAAATAACCACATGTTCTTGTTTGGCCGCCATAAAAGTGGACGTGAGGGACATGATGATTTTGAAGGGAAACAAGAAAAACCTGTGGTGGGGCAGATGAGGGAGAAGGAGCTTGGTGAGGAGCTGGCCAGGGGGCACTCACCACTGCTGAACTTATCCGGGAATGGGGACCTCCCTGCTGCAACCCTGGAGTGATGCTGGCAGCTCAGACAACCCCAGCTCCCTCTCTGGTGCTGCCACATTCCACTCCAGGTTGGCTCTGGCACAGCCACCACCCCATTCTGCCAGGTTTTCCTTATCCATCACTTGGATTTTGTGAAGGGCCATAAAGCTCCAAAGTCAGGGCTGAAAAGATTATTTTCTCACAGGTTTGCATTGGCTTAAATGGCTGGAAATTCATTAACAATTAGCGCGCGAGAAAAACAAAGCCCAGAGCAGCCAAGCAGCTACCCCGAAGTTTCTGGGTTGCTGCTTAATGTGACATTTTGCCAGTGAATGTCTGGAAAAAAAAAAATTAAAAAAAAAAATATATGAGAACCACAAGAACAAAAGGCAGAAGGGTTGGTAAATATTTGTTCCAGAGAGGAGATATTTTTGTGCTGTCCCTGATCTCAACACCCCTGCCGCGGGCGCTGGCTCCGCGCCGCTCTTCGTCATTGTTACTGGAGGATGAGGCAGGCGAGGGCGCAAAATGGGAAACAATTGTTGAATAATCTGCACGAGGCTCCTCTGCCAAACCCTCCCCGGCCATTTTTCAACCCAAAGATGCTGGAAATGGGGGCAACAGAGAGGAGGAGGTGGTGCTTTGAAGGGAATGCCTTTGATGGGTGAGGAGGGGTTGTGTTGTGCCCAAGCCATGGCCAGCAGCAACAGAGGGGTGGTGGGAGCAGTGGGAATTTGGGGATGGGAGTTGGGATGCTTTGTCTGCCCCAAACACGTCCCTGCTGCATGGCTGGTGGTGCTAATGGCAGTGGATGCTCCTTTGGGGATTTCTCACCCAAGGAAACGTGGGACTGGGGTCTTCATGGTGCCATTCGGCACCTTGTTGTCCCTGAGGTGGCTGGAGATGGGATGGGATGGGATGGGATGGGATGGGATGGGATGGGATGGGATGGGATGGGATGGGATGGGATGGGATGGGATGACTAGGCAGGATGCTCCCATTGCTCCTGCCTCTGCCTGCACAGGGGAACAGCCTGACCCACCTCCTGTGGCTGCTGCCAGCTCCCAGCTCCACCAGCCAGTGGTATGAAGGACAAAGGGATGCAGGCAAAGCCTCCCCCACCCGTAGTTGCTATAAAAAAGGAAAAGAAAGGGGTTTCAGCCCCCATCTCCTCACCTGTGACCCTTCACACACCACACCAGCCCATCAAGGGGATTTTCAAGGAGCCAGCCTGGTACAGTGAAACCTCTTGGGCTGATTGTGGGTGACATACAAACCCAGGGAGATGCTTGGAGCAGGTTGTGTTCCTGTGATGGAGGAGCTGGGCTGCTCTTACAGAGCTGAAGAAGCATTTTGGCTCTGGGTCAGCAGGGGTTGGGCTCCTCTCAGTGTGGCTAGAGGTGGGTGCTGCCTGCTTGCTTCTCTCCTGCTCCCCACAGCATCTCAGCCTGCCTCTTCCTGCTTTGGTCTGGGGCTTTTTTAAGGTGTGGTTAAATCAAATGCTAAAAGGAAAAGCTATGGATCAGCTCTTTTAAGAAACAGAGTGCTTGGAAGACTTCAAGGTTATGGCTCAGTGCCTCCTGCAAGGAGGAGGAGGAGGAGGAAGAAGATGCCGGAGGGATGCATCCTTCTGGAGCATCCCAGCACTGCCAGATTTGCTGGATAGGACAAAGAGAACATTTGGAAGTTTGGGATGTAATACTCTCCTGGATCTGGCCACCATCTCTGGAAAGGAGCTGAGGTGTAGGGCACCAGGAGGTCGGGGTTCCTTGCTGGACTCTGCCAGCTCAGGAGATGCTGGGGACACACGGGGAAGCTCCTGTGCAGGGCTGGGCTGCTGGACTCAGTGCTTGGGGACGGGGTGTTTGAGGGGGTGGCACGGCTCGGTCAGTGGGCATTTGGAGAATTGCAGGATGTCCTTGGACACACAATCCTTTTCCACTTGGAAATCTTGCCCTGGCAGCACTTGGGGATTTGGGATGTTTCTCTGGGCTCCTGGGATTCCCCATGACCCACAGCCCCTCACATCCCTACCAGCAGCACCCTCAGCTCTGCCACATCCACGTGCCCAACCACCACCACATTGCTTTGATGAGCTCTTGGGTACCACAATCACCTTCCCTTGGGAAAAGGCCATCCTGTGAGCCTTTCCACCTCCCAAACCACATGAGGCACAGAAATCAGTGATGCCCAAGTTCTCCCCGGACCAAAGACCCCACAGCTGAGAGGGGGGAAACCCTGCCAGGTCGCAGATTAAAAAATAACCTTTATGGCACCCATAAAAGAAGGTCGAAATTCCAAGAGGTCGCTGGGAAGGTGAAAGTCCCCCCCAGCCCTGGAGCACCCCTGAAGGCAGCGAATGATTAACCCCACAGTGCAGGGTGCACCACTGGGATGCCGCGGTCCCTGTGGGGAGAAGGTCCAATCCCTCCAGTAACATTTTCCAGGCACACCGAGTTTTCTCTTGGCACCAAAGGAGAAGGGATGGAGGAAGCATCTGGCGAGGGCCTGGGCAGCAGGGAGGGAGGGGAGCATTGAATTCCACCCCCCACATCCCCCTTTCACTGGGGGGGCAGTTGTTTTATGGCAGGAGGACTGGGGAACCATTTTAGCAGGATCCACGCTGGGACTGCTGCAGGAGTACCCCGCTGAGGGCTGGATACAAAGAAAAGCTGAATTAACCGAGGGTCATATAAGGCAACAGGATCTGACAGATCTGAGCCAATATATGCTGGCAGCAGCCAGTCCATGGCACTGTGAGAAACACTCCTGCAAATTTAACAAATCCCCATGGTCTAGAAAGTCATGTACAAGAAATTACTAATGAAGGGATCTAGTCATATCTGGATTTCCAGACGTTGGTCATGCTCCCACCGCGTTCTGCAGGCCATATAAGTACATGGATCTGAATCCCGGGTGCTGGAGACCGGGAGGGTTGTTACGATCGTCTTGCCTGACCTCCTGCGTCAGACGAGGGCTCCCGGCGAGGAGGGGATACCGGGCGGTGGCGGCTGGATCCTGCGGCCGTGCCGGGCTGGGGATGGATGGAGAGAGAAGCCTGAAGGGGAGCAAGGTTTGGGAATGCTGCCGTGGCAGTGGAGTGGCTGGGTGCTCCCATCACACACTGGCACCCAGGTGGGTGCTGGGGACCCGCTGCTGGCCAGGAGGGAGCGGGAGCTCCAAATTCATCCCTGCAGGGCAGCACCGTGTGATGGGAAAAACTGCTGACAGCACCCCCGGCCTGGACATCACTCTTTAACCCGCTGCTCCCTCCAGGCTGGAGCACCCCAAAATTCCCCATTCCCTAAAGAGCCTGCCAGAAAGCCGAGCTACCCGCGCAGCTCCGGCTCTTCCATCCCCTCCGTGGGTCCTACAACCACCGCCCTCCCGCTGCCCCAGGAGCCGGGAGCGATCCCCGGGGATGTTCGCAGAGCTCCGGACCAGCTGTGACCCCGGTGCCGGCTGTCAGGGGGCGGGCAGGGGGCCAGCCCCCTCCTCCCCAGCCCCTCGCAGCCGGGTCCTGCCGGGTGGGGGGGACACAAAGCCCAACAGACGTCACCCCGGCATCACGCGGTCCGAGTGGCCTTCTCCATCTTGTTAGCACATTGTGTAACACAACATGTGGAGGCGCTGGGACCGCACACGCATGCACTCCCCGACAGCCCAACCGGGGGGAAAAGAGGGAGGGAAAAAAAAAAAAAAAAAAAAAAAAAAAAAAAAAAAAAACCCAAAAAAAAAAAAAAAAAAAAAAAAAAGGAAGCAATTTAAGCTTTGAATCTTTCTCTTTAAAATGTTCTCATGGCTTCATTAGAATTTGCAGCCACAGAGGCTTTGAAGAACATGGTATAAGGAGTGAAACATCTGGAAAAATTAGGATTAATGAAAACATAATTCCCAAGACTAAAGGAAAGATTAATCCTGCATTACCACTTGTGTGTTCCACAGCTTTTCCCCAGCTCGTAACACTGAACTTATTAAATCGCCCTGAGCTGAGTTTTCCTTTTCTCTCTCCCTCCCCTATGGAGCCCAATGGAAGCAGCTGATGCCAAATGTAAGGATAACCAACTGTGCCGGCCAGCACTGGTGTGAGCACTCCTGTCTGTGCCCAGGTGGGCACCCACGGCCCTGCAGACCTGCAGGGGGGCCCTGCCTGCTGCTGGGGGGGGTCCAGCGGGTTTTAGGGTGGTCTCTACTGGGCTGTACCCCACTGGGGCTGCACCTGCTCCTGCCTGGGGTCCTGAGCAGCTCATGGGATGGGGGATGCTGGAGAGCTAAAGATAAATTAGTGAGCCCCCTTCTCTGCTGCTAAATGCTCGGCCAGGGTGAGACTGAAGTGGCCCTGAGGTGCTGGTGTCTCTGTGAGAGCAAGGGTAGCCCTGGTGATGTGCCATGCCACACCACTGCGCCATGTTGTGCCATACCAAGCTGTGCCACACCATTCCATGCTGTGCCATGCTGTGCCATTCCATGCTGTGCCATGCCATGCTCCAGGATCTGGGCTGTGACCAGGGGGTTGGGACATGCCAGCCCTGTGCCAGCTGGCAGTGTTCAGCTTTGCCACTGCAGTGCTGGAGGGTACTGGGGGGTCACATTGTGCCACCCTCTATACAAGCCCCCTGGACAGAGCTGGCCTGAAGTCTTGGGCAGCTCCGAGTGGAGCTCAGCCATGCTGAGGGACCCTCTGCTCAGGGAAGATGCTCTGGGGTGACAGACCCTTTGTCCCTGTAAAATCCTGCAGCAATTCCTTTGCCACCAGCAAGTACCACTGGTGGGTGCCGGAGCTGGTTTGGGGTCACATCAGATGTTTGTCCCTGCAGCTTTATCACCGCAGACACTGCTCTGCACAAACGGGTGGGGCCGGGGCGTGTCCCTCCACAGACCAGGAGGCCGTGGAATCGTGGTGCTTCTTGGGAAGAAGGAAAACAAGGACAGCTCAGTCCATTATGTGTTCATCCATCCTGCCCTGGGCACAGGGAGGCACTGCCAACTCCACACCTGGGCTGATGAGCCCAGCACAGTGATCCCAGCAGCTGGAGCCTGCAAGGATGCTCCGAACGATGTGGACAGAGAGCAGCACCCGTTCTGCGAGTCCCTGCTGGGATTTGGGTGGGCTCTCGCCTGCTGGGTGCTCCCCACGACGTCAGGGTGAGGGAACCAGAAGTTTGCTGCATTCCCTCCTTGCCTCATACCCTGGATTATGCCAAGACTGCATCTGGACGGGGCCAAAGGTGTGTTTGACCCATGCACGAAGAACAGGGCTCGTTTGCCCCAGGCCTGGTGGAAAAAGGCTGCTTTGCCCCACACACGGAGAGCAGGAGGAGGCAGCGTGCCCTGGCCACTCCCCAAGAAAGGGAGGCTCCCAAGGGCCTCAACAGAACCCCTTTCTCCCTCCTTCCCACGCTGCTGTCCCACTCAGCTCCAGCTTGTTTTCCAGAGAGGAAACCGGCAACCTTGCTCTTATTTTTTTTTTCTATATGTTTTTTTTTTCTTTTTTATTTTCTTTTTTCTCCCAGTGAGAGCGGCGGGGCCCAGCTGGGGGCAGCGGTGCCGGCGGGCGCCAGGTGCCGGCGGGGCGGCTCGGGAGGTGCCCGCCGGCCGCGGGGGGACAAAGCCGGCGACGGCCCGCGGTGCTCGGGGCCGTATTGTGTGAGCGAGGAGGAGATGGATGAAGGTCACATCCTGCCGCTCTTCCGATGCCCGGCATCAGGAAAAAGCTGCGCTTTGTAAATATAAAAATAAACAACAAACTCTTCCCCCCATTTACCACCTTCCCCCCGCCCCAAAGAAAACAACAACAGCCCCCGCGGTATCGCAGCCACCTGCTCGGGGAAGTGATTTTTCATATAGGCAGGAAACGGGGGTCTAATTAAATCTGGGGTCAAGAACATAAAGGGAGAACGAGGTTTGTTTAGGAGTCCTCGAGGAGGGTGGGAGAGGGATGCTCAGCAGGGCTGTTGGGGAACCATAGGGCGGTGTTTTGGTGGGGCTGGGGGAGAAAGGGGAAATTAGGGGTGTTTTGTCCCCAGGATGGGTGGCAGGGCATCAGCTTCCTCCTGCCAGCGCGTCCAGCGTGCCACAGCGGACAGTGCTGGCAGCTCGGTCCTCACCAGGGCAGGGATGCTCTGGGACACTCCTCACTCTCCCTGTTCCCCTGCGGGTAGAGAAAGGAGCCCGGGGAGCTTCACGCTCAGACCTACAAGAGTGTCCCCAAGCCTTCAGCGAGATCATATGAGGTTCCTGTTTCACAAGACGGAGGATGGCATTTCCATTGTGCTCGCCGGGGATGTGTTGCAACGGGGCAGCCGCTTCCATCCTTTGTCCTCCTCCCCGCAGAGGAGGAGTCTCAGCCTCTGCCAGGGTGACCCGTCACACCCTTCCCCCCCCCCCAGTCACCAAATTTGGCTCCATTGGCCTCGGCAGCCCTCCTCGGCGGGTCCCGTCCGCAGGCATCGCCCCACCGCCAGCGCTCTCCGGCTCCAAAGGCGCCTCCTTGCAGCCACCGCGCTGGGTGCCCTCGGCCGGGGGTCCCCACCAGGTTAGGGACACTTCAGGAGGGTGATACCCACCCCGAGCCGCTCCCAGCGCTGACGCTGGGGTGCTCCGGCTGCCTTCCCCCTCCCGCTGCGGGGCTCCTGCCTGATTTTCACCACCAATTAATAAACGAGGGACTGACCCCACCAAAGCTCAAGTGGGGAGCCCTGGGTGCTGGCAGCAGCCCCAGCTCTCCGGGGTGATACCACCCCTCTCCCACGCCCGCAGCGGGCAGCTTCCAGCTTTTAGGAAGCACTGCAGAGACCTTTGCCTTTGGGTCGGGTGCTCCCAGACCGGACCCGCTTTCTATTCCCCGGCTGGGGTGTGCCGAATATAAAGTATCACAGCATTGTTATGAAAAATAATTCAAACCCACCAAAAAGGCCAGCAGCAGATGGAAGGGCGAAATCGGAGCAATCCAGGCTGGCTGTAACCCTTTGTGGGCAGGGGAGGCAGGGCAGGCAGGGGATCAGCATCCACATCCCAGCCCTGCCTCTGGTGCTTGCGGGTATGGAAGGGAAGGTGAAGGGCTGAAAGTGTCCCAGTGCAGACTGTGGGCAGGACACGGAATGATTTCCCATGGGAAAGGGGAAACTCGTGCCTGGAGGCTCATAAAACAGACAGATTTTCGGACAGGCTTTAGGGATGCGGGGGAGTGCCGCCATCCCCAAATTCCTGCTGAAGGAAGGTACATACAACCTGGGCATCACTTAGCTCGGTGGCTGCCCATCCCCACACTGCAGCGGGGCGTCAGGTCCCTTCCGTGACCACTGATGGGACGCAGGTGCCACCCACCCCACTGGGTGTGTGTCCCCTCCCTGCCACCAGCATCCTGCCGCCCAGCCGGGTACCACGGGCGGCGCTGGGGACGAGGACGCGTCCCCAGCCTCGGGCCTCGCTCCAGCTGGGCGCTGTTTTGTAAGGACTCCTGGGCCTCTGCGGCGCAGAGATAAGCCCAAGAATTCGCCGTCAGTTCCAAATATCCCGTCCGCTTCCTCCCGCCGTCCTCGCCGCCGCTCCAGCCCGCTTGTCTCATTTCCGCAGCAGCGTGCTGGGGAGCGCTTCCTGTTTTCCCCCCGGCCCCCGGGGCGGCGGCGGGGGCCGAGGGGCGCGGGGAGGAAGGGCAGGACAATGGGCGCAGGTCGGCACGGGCAGCTGCCCATCGCCCGGGATGGGGGTTCCTCGGTGGCCCGGGATGGGGCTGCGAGGGAGGGGGAAGGCGGATGGCAGGTGGCAGCGGCGGGGATGTGGGTCCTGGGCTGAGCTGAGATTGCGGTTGGGGTTTCTTTCCTTTCCTTTCCTGATTGCTTTTTTCCCCCCCTTTCTTTCTTTTAAGGGCTTTTCTGTAAATCAACCCAAGCTCCCTCGAGAGCATCGTCTCTGTGCCGCAGTGGAGCCCCTGCTCCAGCTGGGCATGAGGACGGGAGTGAAGCCGGGTGGAGCACAGCCCTGGGCGGGGGGACCCTGCCCTCTATGGGGCAGTGGGTCGCCCCACCGAAAATCGCATTTTAGGGTCCCTCCAGTCAAACCACCCACCACAACCCTCTTCTCCCCAGCCACAGCACGGGAGAGCAGCATCCCCACGGGACTGCCATCTCCCAGGAGCTGTGTCACGGGACAGGAGGTCAGGATGTGGCTACCCCATCCCAAACTGCAGCTCTGAGACAAGGAGGATCCATTTCGGAGCTCTGCTTGCTTGGAGCTCAGCGACCTCCTGCCACAGGTAGGACCAGCCAGAGTGTCCCCCCATTTTTGGGGCTCCTGTCCCCCGGTCCTGTGTGAGTGTGAGTGTTTACTCGGTGCCTTTCTCACCGCTCGCAGCGTGGCAGGAGTTATTCAAAGGAGGGCGGAAGCGAGCGCAGCAACTGAAACAACAATGAAAAGGAAACAGAGCTCGAAAAATTCTCCGTTCATAAATCAACTGAACTGCAGGTGATCCCTGGGCAGGAGCGAGCTGAGGAAGAGACACGGCTCGGCTCGGCATGGCCAGCAGCCAGGCAGGCTCCGGCCCCCCAGGCAGGGATGGGGGAGGCCGGGATTTCCCAGGGTGGTCCTGAGTGGTGCTGGGATCCATGTCCATGTCCCTGGGGCTGCACATCAGGGACTTTGAGGCAGGTGAGGTGCAAGCGTTGCTGGATTTATTTTTATTACCAATTTTTATTGTACATCTGGGTGAGAATGGTGAAGCTGTGCTGGGTGGGGTGGGTTTGTGGGGTCAGCATCGCACACACACACACAGGCACACGCCTCCTTTCCCGGCCAGAGGAATGCAAAAAGCCCAGGGATCTGATGGAGTTCGGGGACCATGCCACAGCCCCTTGTGGCCGGCAGAGTGGGGGGATATCGTAATTTTGGTGCTTGAAGGGTTGCAGAGCAGCCTCATGCTCTTTAATCGTCTCCTGCTTTTTTGGCTTGAAATTCATCACTTTGGAAGCAGAGAAGCCAAAAAGGTGTGGGTGAGCACGGCTCCAGTCTGTGGCTGTGCCATGAGAGATGTTTGGGTTAACAGGAGATGATCCAGGGTTCTCGGCAGCATCAGGCCATGGCTTCTTGCTGGGATCTCATAAAGGCTTCTTCCTCCTTAGGAAATAGAGCTGCTGGATTGGGACGAGCTCCTCAGTGCTGGCAGCATCTCTGCATGGGCAGGGGATGGGCATGGTTGGAAAAAATCTCCCCCTCCTGCCTCCAGTTGTGTCCTGCAGCATCTTGCTGCAGGCAGGATGGGGGCCAGTTTGGACAAACCTAGCTGTCCCCTCCTAGCTGTGCCTTCTGCCAGCTTCTGTAAGCTGAGACCCAGTCCTGGGGACACCAAAAGGAATTTATGCTTTTGGGACCAGTGGATGGCCCCAAGGACCAGGCTGGTGGCAGTGGGCTGACCTTACAGCAGAGGAAATGATCCAGTTGTGTTCCCCACACTGGGAAAGCCAGGAGAGATTGCATGTCCCCTTCTGCTGCTATCCGTCCTCCCTCCTGTGAATTCCCTGTCATCTTGTCTTTTGGCAGAGCTGGAAAACTGGGAGACCACCGTAAATAAATCCTGTGTCTTTAAGCCGTTTTGTACAGTACAAGAAAATGCACTCGTTGAATTACAGCTTTTTAATCAAATACATGTAACCATGTCACTTAAAGTGCTCGCGAAAAGCAAGGAAAAAAAAAACCCAACACAATTGGAAGAGTACGATATTAAAACCAGCTGCCTGCTTACCCCCACCACAGTTAATAGTTTTTGAATGTTCTGAATGAGAGAGAAACCAGAGCCAAGCTCCACTTTCATGTCCATCTTTCTGATCAAGCCCTGTCAGACGGGGGGGCCGGGCAGCCTGGCACAGAGGCAGGGGATGTGGGAGGGCTGCACTCCCTTGTCCTGTCGCTTTGCCCATCCCTTCGGGCTTTTTCCCTGAGCTGATGGGATGTGATAGCCCACCATCTTCCTGCCTGCCTGGGACCCAGCCTGGAGATGGGAGCACAGGTTGCCCAAGTCATGCAAAGGTGAGGGATGCTGCTCTGGGACATCACCACCACGTTATGTGTCCCCTCCTGACCAAATTTTACCCAATTCTACCACTTGACGCTTCTTCCTGCAAGTTGGCATCACCGCTCGTCCCCCAGAGGCTCTGTGCTACCTACAGCATCCCTTCCTCTGAGCATGCCAGCACAATCCAAGGTGTCACATCCCTGTGCCCCATTCCCTTGGGACACACATGCCAGGACCACCTCAACGCCTGCCTCCAGCCTCACCGGCCACCGACCCCCCGGCCAGCACAGCCTGCCAACCACCCGAGCTGCGCAGTTCCCCTGCAACGTGGACCAATGCTCATTAAGCATGAGGCAGAGACCACCAAATATGTCAAAACACACTTAAAATTTATTGTTTCATACCATACGTTTGAGTCTCTTGAACGCTGGCCAGTGTTTCTCCCTCTCTGCGATGGGGCCTATCTGCTGTCACCGACGCTTCGCATATATGTATAGCCCGCTTGCTTGCTGGCTTTTTTTTCCCTCCCCCTTCTTTCTTTAAATGCAAAATACAAACAATTGATGGAAAATGTACATTTGTTCCATATGGGACGGTCGGAGTGTGGAGAGGAGCCAGCAGAGGCATTTTTAGGCAGACTCCTCTCTCCAGCGGATGGCTGGATGGCTTCCCAGAACGGCCCCGCGCGGCCTGGCCTGACTCTCCTGACGAGCTTCAGACGCTCTGTGACGCTCCCACGACGGTGGGGGGAACGTGATTCAGTTCCCTGAAGGGATCAACCTCCCTGGGCTGCCGAGCACAGGAGGAGGGAGAGGCTTCCACCAAAACCACTGCAACATCCCGGAAGGGTTGAGCTCGGCTGCGCGGGAGGCGACGGGGAGACTTGCTTTAGGACTTGCATAGGAAGCTGAGTTAGGCTGGTTGGGTTGTGTTGGGTTATGTTGGGACAGGTTGACTGGGTCCTTGGGATAGGTTACATTGGATTGAGATTGGCTGGGCTGGGTTAGTTTGGTTGGTTTGGGTTGGGTTATGCTGGGTTGTGCTGGGCTGGGTTGGGTTGGTTTGGGTTGGGTTGGTTTGGGTTGGGTTGGTTTGGGTTGGGTTGGGTTGGGTTGGGTTGGGTTATGCTGTGTTGTGCTGGGTTGGGTTGGGCTGTGTTGCTTTAGGTGCACTGGGTGGGTCGGGTTAGGTCGTGCTGTGTGGGCTGTGTTGGGTTGTGTTGGATTGGACTAGGTGACTTCTGGAGAACAGTCCCAACCCTTCCATGACCCTTTGGCCTCCTGGTACACCACAGCATTGCTGAATCACCTCAGAAGAGAAGAACAGAATGGTTCTGACAGATGTTGTGGGGCTCAGTCAGCTCAGAGCCAGTGAGGAGAAGGAGCCCCCCAAATCCCTCATGGTTCACACAATGAAGCCTAAACCTACCTCCTTCACAGGGACCTGTCCTCCTCATGGGGACCCCAGCATGGTGCTGGGTGAGCAGATGTTGGTGTGGGGTTGGGGACTGGGGGTCCAGGGGCTTGTGGTGGCCCTAAGGCAGGGGAAGAAATGTGAGGACTGGTGGGGGCAACTCTGGGAGCTGTGGGGGGACAACCAAAGCTCCACAAGGGATGTAGAGGCTGAATTTCACAGCAAGAAAAGTGCTAAAGCATTTCAGGCTGCACAGATTTCCCAGGGCACATTAAGCACTCCTTGTTGGCTTTTCTTTTCTTTTGCAAAACTTGTAATGTTTATGACACCCCAGCTCCTGTTCCCTGCAGGCAGCTGCCCTCCCCTGCCTGCAGAGGATTCCTGCTGCCAGGAGCAGAGCTGGGGGGGCACCCAGCCTCACCCAAGTGTTCTTGCTGCCCAGCAGCTCTGGGCATGGCAGAGAGGAAATGGGGCCTTTCCTGTCTGCAAGGAGAACTGAGATTTCCAAACATTTCCTTTCCCAAACTGAGCTGCAAAGAAGAAAGTTAGGGAAGGCTTGAGAACTTTGCATCTGCTTGACCAGGAAAAGTTGTTCTGGGAACATTTGAAACCTTGCTTTGCATTTCAACCTTTTCCCTTTGGTTAACCTCCCACCACAGAATGCCATTACCTCTCCAAAGGTTTTGCCTCCTGTCTAAAAAAAACCTGGAAAGTTTTTTTTTTTCCAATGCACTTTTTCTCGAGTCAGGAAATGTTTTGGAGCTGTTTCCCACAAACAGATTTGGGTGATTTTTTTTGTTTTCTTTTCTGGAAGAGGGGGAAAAATATAAATCCCACCACTTTGGTCTAGAGCAGCTGCCTGGTGCCACAGTTAGGAACCAGCACTGGCAGCTTGTTTCTTTACCCAGAGATGCCCCCATGCCAAACACCCAAAATACAGGGATCAAGAGGCTCTAATTCCCTGTTCATCCCAGCCAGGCTGACTTCATCAAGGCTGTTGTGTCAGTGTTCCCACCCTGACGGTGAGCTCTGGGCTGGGATGGCTGGGGCTGCCCTGGAGCTTCCTCTTGCCACCCTGCTCATCCCGCTTGCCCCTGGATGTGCCACGGCCTCGGCAGTGGGAACAGTGAGCCCGGAGCCGAACGCTGCTGGGCCAGGCTGGCAGGCACATGAGGTTTTAATATTTGTTTGGGTGATGTCATCGAGCACTCCGTAACGCTGTAAAAAAATCCAGAACGTCTATAAAGCTGATCCGTGAACCTCCAGCAGAACACACACACACACACACA
>NC_031788.1:8119167-8127062 GCF_001522545.3 Parus major
ACACACACACACATGGGTTGTGCACATGGATAGCCATGGATATCCATGGATATGGACATGGACAAACACACACACACACGTGGGTTGTGCACATGGATAGCCATGGATATCCATGGATATGGACATGGACAAACACAGGTGCACACAGAGGGGTGCATACATGGAGATGCACACACACAGATGCACCTCCATGTGTGTGCACAGACATATCCACAGAGGGATGCACTCATGGATACACATGGAGTGACAAGTGGATGCGTGTGCAGGCTCAGACACACAGAGGGACAACAAAAAAGATGCACAAAAAGGAGCAGCACACTCCTGTGCAGAGGTGCACACGCATGGCTACACGCATGCACACACACAGCCCACCCAGATGCAGGCACACAGATATCCAGGGATGCACACACACACACACAAATGCCTGCACACACAGATAATGCACACTGGGATGGGTGTGAACATGGATGCATGCAGTGCTGCAGGTACACAGGGGTGCTTGCACACGCTGATCACACCAATGCTTGCGCATGTACAGGTTTGCACATGGATGTGTTGGGGCACACACAAACAGTCACACGTGGGTAGAATCCACTGCCCCGCACCCTCAGGGGACACAGAGCAGATGCCACCTGCCCTTAAAGCCCAGGTAGTTCCTGGCATCGCCTCCCCCTCTCCCTGCATCCTGGGAAAGCCGGCAGGATGGCCTGTCAGGTTTTCCATTTACCTGTCAAGTACCTTCTCCATATTTCTGCAGTAACGACCTGCTAAAAGCCCCTCGCTCCTCCTCCCAGGCCCAAAACCATCCGGCCTTGAGCTTTGGAGAGATTAAGTCATAAAAATCGGAAGGGGCTGTGCAGTAACAGCCCCAGCCTGAGCCATAACGGCAGTGAAATCATCCCCAAACTATGTCAGCTCCAGCCATTTCCAGTCCCACGTCACACCTGAGCCACCGGCATGCAGTGAAAGAAAACACTGGGAGATGATTTCCTGGCCCCAGAGCAGCTGTACAGGGACAGAGGGAGGGGAAAGATTAAAATAATATATATATGTTTTATATATGTGTATATATATATATATATATATATATATAAAAAACATATAAAATATTGAATATAAATATATACAAAATATATTTTGCATATTAAATATACAAATATAAATATATACATATATATATAAATACATATGTATATATAAATACATAGGTGTACATATAGGTATATATGCATATATATATATACATGTATATATAAATATACAAATATATATAAATATAAAAATAAATTCTAGTGTATAAAAATACAGATTAATATAGAATGAATATATAAGATATGAAACAAGATTTAAAATTATGAAAATATTATGTAAAAGAAGTGGTGTGGTTAAAGCCCATCAAGGAGCCAGCACAGTTCCCAAGGACCCAGCACCTCTCTGAGGTTCAGCTGAGCCCTTTGCCCTGATGGAGCTGGATCAGCTCCTGTGTTACCAGTCTCACTGGATCTGGAGGGGGGACAAATCCTGTCCTGGCCATGGCTGAACTGTGAGGCTGCAGCAGTGACACTGTGGAGGGGTGCCTGCCCAAACCACTGTTGTACCAGCACAAACCAGGTTGGTTTGGGACACTTCTTGATAAAGTTGATGTCAAAACAATGAGTTTGGGTGAAAAGGGCTGTGTGGAACACCAAGGGATGGTAGGAGGTGACATCTTTTGGAGTCTGGCACAGGTCTTTCTGCCTGCTGATATCTTCTCTGTTTTTTTTTCTTCTCTCCTTTCCCTTCCCTTTTGTTTCCCTGTGGGGTAGGGCTGGCCAGCAAGCTGGGGCTTTCACAGTGGTTGTGTCTTTAAGGTGGTGCAGTTATGGACACAGTTATGGATGGGAATGAGCATCCATTGCAGCTTTCAGTACCTGCTGTAGCCCCACAGCAGCTTTCTGGGGCATAAACCACAGTGTGGTTTGGGATGGAAAGGACCTTAAGAGTCATCAAGTTCTAACCATTTGCCATGGGCAGGGACACTTTCCATTAGACCAGGGTGCTCCAAGCCCAATCCAACCTGGCCTTGGACACTTCCAGGAACAGGGCATCTGCAGCTTCTCCAGAAACCTGTGCCAGTGCATCACCACCCTCATTCTAAAGACTCCTCATATCTAATCTAAATTGACCTTCCTCCTTCAATTCAAAAACCACAGTGAGCTGGCACAGTCTGAACCATGGGGAAAGAAGGGAATTTCTGCTGCAGAAAAGTGACTTCATGTTTCCACGATGTGATGGAGAGCGGCTCTGCCCGGCATGGAGGGGCAGCTGGGCGAGGACCAACCTGCTCACCGCTGCTTTGAACCGCAGGAAGTGACCGCATCCATGCCTGGAAGGTACCTGGAAGCTGGGGGCTGGAAAATAACTCAGGGCTTTCTTCTTCTCCCCCCTCCCTCATCTCCTTCCTCCCAGGCCGCTTCGGGGAGCGGAGCGGGATGGAGCCCATAGCCGGCTGCTTCCTTTCATAGTCATCGGCGGCGGCACAGGATGCTTCTCATTTGGTGTTGTGTTTGTTTGCTGCAGCGCGGGTTCTGGCACCCGCCGGGCGCCCGCCAGCCCTCCCGTGTAGGTAGTGAGGTCATTTTTCCATGTATTCCCCCTTTTTACATACTGTATATGGAAAGACAATGAAGCGCCTTTGTGGCGTTCCATGGGAACGCGTCGCCAGCCCCCGGAGTGGTCCCGTTTATTAGCGCTTCACATTCAACAACAACAAAAAAAAGTGAGTCAGGATTGAGTCCTGTTAACACTAATGTGAATTTAATTTAGGAGAAGCTTGAAAATTAATGTCATTTGTTAAATATCCATTTCCCCTAAAAGGCAATTCTTTGCCAACAACAACAACAAAAAAACCTCTTCTTCTATTCAATTCTTTCAAATTATTTTTTTTAAACAGCCTTTTTTGGCGATATCAGCCTGGTTTAAATCACTTGGTGCTCAAGGAACGGATGCCACCGGGTTTTAAGCAACAGATTGTTGTTCCTCCTTTTCAAACTGAACAAAAAAGCTCCCTGTAAATCATACAGTGATTCACAGGAGGGGGATGAAGCTCCGGCAAAGCACCAGCAGCTCCGAGCAGGATCCGGCTGGGCATGGTGACGGCTCGGCAAGACCGCCGCTGCTGGAGCCGGGAAGCAGCCAGTGAAGGCCAGGAGGAAGAAAGGCTGTGGTACAAGGAGTTTTCTTCCATCTCTGAGGACTGGAGAGAAAGCATTGGAGCAGCCTGGCTCTATTTTTGGGGGGGTTTCATGGGAAAACAGGGTGAGCCATGGGGACCACGTATTGATGCGCTGCCAGCCTGCCAAAACAATGACCACACCAAGGCTCGTTTTGGAGGAGGATATCACATGTTTTATTATATTTGAATCTGAGAACAGCTGCTTTTCCTGCTGGGAGCATCTCTAGGTGGCACGGCACGGTGCTGTGGGGCTGCTGCCAGAATCCCATCCCATCCTATCCCATCCCAAGCCACCATCCTGTGCTGAGCCGGGCAGAGCCGTGCTCGCGGAGCCCGAGGCGGCTGACGGGGCGGGCGGGCGGCAGCTTGGAAATTAATACATTTGCCAGGTTGTCAAAACATTAATCAACGGATACAAAAATCTGGAAATGGTTGGGACAACATGTATTTGCGGAAAATATGTGTTCACACAACAAGCACACAAGATGGGAACAATTATATGAAGATGTTTTAATAATTAACCAGAATAAAACAGTTTGCTCTCCATACAGTTCTAGACAATAAAAGTGTTTGCAGTCATATTTTTCTTTTGTACAAAATTCCAGTCAGTTGTTCCTCAATATTTACATTATCATTCCCTTTTCACAAAATATCTCCTTTTTTCCCCCCTTCCTTTTTTTTCTTTAAATCCAGCTTTGCTACATAAATGCTTTAGATCTCATGGATATCCCTTGATTTCTTTTTAAAAAGTCTAATAAAAAAACCCCAAAAGACATTAAATACCATTTTATATATAAAAATGCTTAGTAAAAATATAGTTTTGTTGCCCAATTAAAATATATTGCTGAGAATACAGTAAAAACTGTCCTAAAGCCCACCCCTAATGGGCGCCGACTCTTTAACAGCCCTGGCAAAGTCTTTCTAAAAGCTTTTTCCCCCTAAAAGTTTGCCTGTCCTTGGGTTAAATACTGGGGACAGGTCACACTTTGGCTCATCCTGGTGTGATTGTTTCAGGCAGGATTTACTGAAAATGGCTTGAAAATGCCCCTTGGAGCTGGTGGGAGCTGGAGATGTGCCCTGCCGAGGGCTGGAGCGGGGAGCACGGCGGGGAAAGGCGTCTATCTGTGTTATATAGTTATACGGTATATCAGTGAGTTCAGCATGGTCTGTCTCTAAAAAAAATTTAAAAAAAAAATCAAAATAAAAAAGAACAAACAAGAAAGCGATGCATTTAATGAGATACTCTAAATATGATGGAGCTCGTGGTTAAAGGAGGATGGCTTTTTGTTTTTAGAGGAGAGTCGGGGCTCTCCTGGTGCGCGCATTGGATGGTGGGATCAACCTAACCGGTGATGCAGGGGCTATAGTAAACAGCACTGCTGGCATCGGACAGGGCGGATATCAAACTGCTCTCCTCGCAGGAGATGCTTCTAGGAGTCACTTTGGACAGGGAGACATGGTAAGGGAGGCCCGAGGCTTCGGGACGAGTCCTGCTCATGTTCAAATACTGGTCAAACTCGTTGCGGTCAACATCTGTCCAGAGCTCGGTTTGGTTCAAGTGATCCACGCTCTCCATGTGGTGGGCTTCAGGCGGGGGCGACAGCTGGCCCAGGTGGGCTGAAAGCCCGTTCTGAGTTCCCGAGCACATCTGGTTGTAGTAAAGGCTGGAGGGATGGGGAGTCCTCATGGCGTCGGCCAAGTGTGAGGGGGTCTGCGTGTAGGGCACGGCCACGTCCCGCCCCATGCACTTCTCCTGGGGAAACTCCATCTGGTGATGGTGGTGGTAGCCGCGAAAGGGCATCATGTTGCAGTCATCCTGCATGTGCGGAGGGAAAAACGCCGGCTCGGTCTGTTCCAAGACATCCAAGGGAGACATCTCAGGAGTTGGCAAGCCATAGTTTTCAATATCCGACCCCATGGAGTGGAGTTCTCTGAAGTGGTTAAGTGGGGGAGGCTGGGGGTGGCCCGGCTGGCTGCCGCCATGGTGACTCATGCTGAAGTTGTCACTGCAAGGCTGGGAAAGGTTATGCAGGAGGATATTGGGTTCCATCCTCTTGATTTTCTTGGCTTGCTTCTTTCTCCTTGGGCGGTATTTGTAGTTGGGGTGATCCTGGAGATGCTGGATTCGCAGTCGCTCTGCCTCTTCCACGAAGGGACGCTTGTCGCTGGCGCTCAGCGCTTTCCACGATTGGCCTGGAAGAGGAAAGAGAAGCTCGGTGAGAGAGGCTCAGCCACCCGGCACTGGCCAGGACATGGGGACACGCAGGGAGAGGCAGCCCAGGGATGAAGGGCTCCTGCAGATGGCTTGGCACCTGAGCAGGGTCTCACTGCTGGCACCAGGAAAGGTTGGGGAATGGGTTCCCAAGCCAAGCTGTTCCCTTGTCTCAGAAGAAGGCTCGGACAGTGTTCAGCACTTCAGTGGTGGGAGAATGGGAGTACGTGGAATGGGAACCCTTCTGCCAGGGCTGGGGATTCTGCCTCCCACTGCCCCTTGGTACAGTCCACATCCTGCTTCCCTGCATCTCACATCCATAGCCTGCACCTCTGCAGACCAAATCACCAGTCCCAAAAACTCACAGCACCATATCCTGAATCCCACATGCCCACACCCCGCAGCCCCGTGTCTCTGCATCCTGCTGCTCTGTCTGGCCATATCCTGCTTCCCGTAGTCCCGCATCCTGCAGCTCCATTTACCCATATCCTGCTTCCCGTGTTCCCACATCCCGCATCCTATGGTTGTGCATCCCGCATCCTGCAGCCTGTATTCCCATATCCTGCATCCCTGCAGCTGTGTACCCCTCAGCCCTGTATCTCTGCATCCCGCAGCCCTGTTTCCCTGCATCTCGTGTACATGCAGCTCTGTATCTTCACATCCTCATATCCCACAGCCCCATGTTCCCACATCCTGTAACACCGCATCCCACAGCCCTTGATCCAGTCCTGCATCCTTACAGCTCGCATCCCTGCAACCTGCAACTGGTAGCCCTTCATCCCAAATCCCTAAAGCTTGTGTCCCACAGCTCTTTAAGCGTGCAGCCCATAGCCCTGCACTCCCCAGCTCTGTATCCCACTGCACCCCATCCTTGTACCCCAGCCCCTGCACCCTCATATTCTTGCAGTCTGCATCCCGCAATCCTGCACCCTTGGAGTCTAGCAGAGCTCCATATCCCCTCATTCTACAGTTCGCTGCCTTGTATCTGTGCAGTCTACATCCCACAGTCTTGGACACTCACAGTGCACATCCCAAATCCCTGTACCGCTTCATCCCACGCTCCCAGCCCTGAATCCCTCTCCCTCAGCAGTTCGCATCTCCAGCTCTGTATCCCTGCATCCCACTGCCTTGGACTATCAGAACCAAACCAAACTATGCCTACACCCCCAGCACAGTACCCCCACATTCTGAGCCCTGTACCACTGCATCCTGCAGCCCTGCACTCTTGCAGCCCACATCCCCAGACCTGTAGCTCTGTATTCCTGTATTCCCAGCCCTGTCCTCCCACACCCTTGTCTCCTCAGCTCGATATCCTTCCCATCCCACAGCCCTGGACTCTTGCAGCCTGGATCCCCAGTCCCGCATCCCCATGTCCCTAGCTCTGTAAGCCTGCATCCCACAGCCCTGTACTCTTGCAGCTCGCATCCCCAGCCCCGTAACACAGCATCCCCGCATCCCTAGCTCCATACTCCCGCATCCCCAGCCCCGCACCCGCATCCCCGCGCCCCCAGCCCTCCTCCCGCTCCCCTCCCGCTCACCCAGCATCTTGCTGAGCACGGCGTTGTGCAGGTCGGGGTTCTGCTGCGCCAGCCGCTTGCGCTCATCCTTCGCCCAGACCATGAAGGCGTTCATGGGCCGGCGGATGCGGGAGTCCTCGGCGGCCTTGCCCTCGGGGCGGCCGGCCGGGGGGCTGTATCCATAGCCCGGCTCGGGGCTGGGCGTGCGGCTGGGGGCCGCTCCGGGGGCCGCGCCGCCGGGGCCGGGGCCGAAGGCGAAGCCGGGCTCGGGGCTGGGCGTGCGGCTGGAGGGGGAGGCGGCTCCCGGGGGGCGCGGGAAGGCGAGCCCGGGCTCAGCGGCCGGCACGGCGGCGGTGACCCATGAACAGTCGCCCCGGGGTTGCGATATCTCCTCTCGGCAGTAGTTAGACTCAGATATATTCATTCCAGCTGGACAGCACTTTGTGTCCGACCCGACCGGGTGCCGGAGAGAGAATCGGGATTCCTGCCGCGTCCCACCGGGTCCAGCACCGCCGAGCAGCCGCCCGCAGTTCGCCTCCCTCGCCTGCCTTCGGGGAACTCGCGCTCGCCTGCGTTTGTTTTGGTTTCTTTTCTTTTTTTTTTTTCCTATCGTTTTTTATTTTTTCCCCCCTTTCCCCCCAAAAAAAAACTTTTGGGATGATGCTGGGCTGGAAGGGGCAAAATATAGCCGGGGTGGACCAATCAGCGAGGCGAGGGGAGGAGGAGAAGGAGGAGGAGAGGGAGAGGAGGAGGAGGAGATGAGGGGGAGGAGGAGAAGGAGGAGATGAGGGGGAGGAGGGAAGGAGGGAAGGGGGGCGTCCCCAGGCACCAGCAGGAAGAGCCACCCGGGGAGGGTCGAGCTGGGACCGGTGTGGAAGCTGCTGCCCCGTTCCCTTCTGTCCAAGGAGGAGGGTTTTTAAATTTTTCTCTTTTTCTTTCTTTTTTTTTTTTT